>NC_069719.1:29598448-29623448 GCF_027358585.1 Pangasianodon hypophthalmus
TCCAACCTCCTGGATGACTCCGCCCTGTTGGACGAGACTCCTGACCCTGAGAGACCTTTGACCTCCCATGACCTCCCAGTGACTGGAGTCAGTGCTGTGGGTCACATGACCTCTCAGTGTGACTCTAGGAGGAAGAGGGCGGGCCTTTGTAAACAGGGGGAGGAGTTTGTCAGGAATGTTCTGGAACAGACCCTCCCACTGTTTCCACCTGAGGACAGAGCAGAAGTGACTCTCTGCTGGATGCAATACGAAAAACTCAAGGTCTGATCTCCCCTGATCTCTGATCTCCCCTGATCTCTGATCTCCCCTGATCTCTGATCTCCTCTGATCTCGGATCTCCTCTTATCTCTGATCTCCTCTGATCTCCTCTGATCTCTGATCTCCTCTGATCTCCGATCTCCTCTGATCTCTGATCTCCTCTGATCTCTGATCTCCTCTGATCTCCTCTGATCGCTGATCTCTGATCTCCTCTGATCTCTGATCTCCTCTTATCTCTGATCTCCTCTGATCTCTGATCTCCTCTGATCTCTGATCTCCTCTGATCTCCCTCATCTCCCTGATCTCCTCTGATCTTTGATCTCCCTGATCTCCCTGATCTCTGATCTCCTCTGTTCTCTGATCTCCTCTGATCTCTGATCTCCTCTGATCTCTGATCTCCTCTCTCTCCTGTGTGTGTGTGTGTTGCAGGTGCTGCAGTGTGTGCGTAGTGGCAATAAGAAGCGTACTAGGGCGCAGGGGAAGTGCACTAAGCGTTTATTAAAGCGTTTACTGAAGCAGCAGGAGAATCGGAGCTCTCTGTCGCTGTGGCGTGAGTACGGCCATGTCGAGTGGTTATTAGGAAACATTGACGAAGCACGCAGGGTTTTTGACTCCGCCCTCACTTTGGGCGGGGCCTCAGGTCTATGTGACTCCACCCTGTGCAAGCTCTGTCTGCTGTATGCACAATTAGAAATGGAACTCATGTCTCTGGGCGGGGCTGAGAGTGTAAAGACCACACCCACTTCTGCCACTTCCTCTCGGGCAGTGTACATCCTGACTAAATTAGCAGAGGGCGCCACCTACAAGCCTTTCACAGGAGAGATCGGCTCCGTAGCTATACTGAAGGCACGCAAAGCGTACGAACATGCCGTATCAGGAGGTGGGGCATATGAGAGAGCCTGTGCTCTGATTGGCTGTTTTGGACTGTTCCAGTATTTGACGGTGGGGGTCGATGCGGCCGATGCGGTGTTCACTCAGGCCAGAGAGAACATGAAGTGCACGCAGCAGCGCGAGGCCGTATGTGTCCTGCATGTGGCGCTGCTACATCATCACTCGAGCGTCAGGGCGTTTCCTCTCCGGCGTGTGAGGTCAGCGCTGAGTGACGCGCTCATCCTGCTGCCCCACAGCGTCCCCCTGTGGAGGCTCCACCTACAGGCCGACACCCGCTACTACAGTGCTGCCAACACCCGCCGGTTCCTACACGCCGTCACCAAGGGCAACCACAGCATCCTGCCTCGACTGTTCACCTTAACAACCGAGCAGCAGAGGAAGAAACGGATAGACGCTGTGCTGCGGTAACGTATGGGCGTGTCCCAAACCACACATGCCATTCACCACATAGCTTCATCTGCAGCACAAGGCATTATGGGTATTCTGTGTAGTAGTGTACTAGATAGTAAATGTGCTACTAAATGTGCTAGTAAAAGTCCAGGGATGTTACAATTTTATACAGCATTTTATCTAAAAATATTTTGTATACCTGTGTGTGTGTGTGTGTGTGTGTGTTCAGGTCGGGTCTCCCAGCTGATTCTCTCCCTGTCTTCCCGGAGACCGGCCTTTGCAACCGCATCCGCTCTCTGTTTGAGGTTGCCGTGGCGACGGAGCGTGGTGCTCACTGCCCTCTGCTGTGGAGACGCTACATCAACTTCATGGTGAAGATTGTTTTAGTTCCACTGTAGAGCTAGCTGATGATGAAGGTGATGATGATGAAGGTGATGATGATGATGTGTTTACAGGTGTGTAACGGGGATGTAGAGAGAGGAAGAGGAATCTTCTACAGAGCCCTACAGCATGTCCCCTGGGTGAAAGTGAGCACTTCATTATCTCCACTCACCTGCACCTTAATAACATGTTAATCATCACACTGATGTCTGTGTGTGTGTCTTTCTTTCTGTGTGTCTGTGTGTGAGTGTCTCTTTCTGTGTGTCTCTGTGTGTCTCTGTGTGTGAGTGTCTCTTTCTGTGTGTCTCTTTCTGTGTGTCTCTGTGTGTGAGTGTCTCTTTCTGTGTGTCTCTTTCTGTGTCTCTGTGTGTGAGTGTCTCTTTCTGTGTGTCTCTTTCTGTGTGTCTGTGTGTGAGTGTCTCTTTCTGTGTGTCTCTTTCTGTGTGTCTGTGTGTGAGTGTCTCTTTCTGTGTGTCTCTTTCTGTGTGTCTGTGTGTCTGTGTGTCTTTCTGTGTGTGTGTATCTTTCTGTGTGTGTGTGTGTGTCTGTGTGTCTCTGTGTGTGAGTGTCTCTTTCTGTGTGTCTCTTTCTGTCTGTGTGTGTGTGTCTGTGTGTCTCTGTGTCTGTGTATCTTTCTGTGTGTGTGTGTGTGTGTGTGTGTGTCTGTGTGTGTGTGTGTCTGTGTCTCTGTGTCTGTGTATCTTTCTGTGTGTGTGTGTGTGTGGGTGTGTGTGTGTGTAGGTGCTGTACATGGACGCTGTGAGCTTGTTCCCTGATCGTGTGCAGGAGGTTTTGGATCTGCTGATGGAGAAGGAGCTGAGACTCCGGACCCCGATGGAGGAGCTGGACATCCTGCTGGAGGATTAAAGCACTAAAGACCTTCCCACAATGCACTGCGCCTCCACACACCTCCACACCACAGACTGTGTTTATTCATCAGATTATTTATTATTTTTTTATTTTGGGAAAAAACATTGGGAATAATTTTGTAATAATAATAATAAAAGATAAATGGTTGTTATTCTGTGGAAAGTTGTGTTCCTGTACTGTACAGCACTCTGACGTAGGGACCTGAAAGAGTGAGCACTAATAGATTTTACTACAGTTTATCACTTTAACACCAGCAGCTCCTGTGGGCGTGTCCCAATCCACACACCTGCTGACTAGATAGTGCAGGACACACAAACGCCACCACATCCACGTGATGGACACAGAACACAAGTGAGGTGAGAGGAGTGACGGAGGAGGAGGATACATCACTGACCTCCTCACATCCTGACATGATTACTCCAGCTCTTACACACACACACACACACACACACACAGCTTTACTGTTTCCATCACGCTGTCGGTCTGCTGTATCTGTGACCAAACCCACTTCTGAGTAAAATTAAAGTGCTAATCTTCAGTCTTATCAGCAAACACAAGGTGCAGCTGCTGAGGCAGAGGAGGAGTGATGAAGGTGGAGTGATGAAGGAGGAGTGATGAAGGTGGAGTGATGAAGGAGGAGTCAGGTGCAGCTCCTGAGGCAGAGGAGGAGTGATGAAGGTGGAGTGATGAAGGTGGAGTGATGAAGGTGAAGTCAGGTGCAGCTCCTGAGGCAGAGGAGGAGTGATGAAGGTGGAGTGATGAAGGTGGAGTGATGAAGGAGGAGTGATGAAGGTGGAGTCAGGTGCAGCTCCTGAGGCAGAGGAGGAGTGATGAAGGTGGAGTGATGAAGGTGGAGTGATGAAGGTGGAGTGATGAAGGAGGAGTGATGAAGGTGGAGTCAGGTGCAGCTCCTGAGGCAGAGGAGGAGTGATGAAGGTGGAGTGATGAAGGTGGAGTGATGAAGGTGGAATGATGAAGGTGAAGTCAGGTGCAGCTCCTGAGGCAGAGGAGGAGTGATGAAGGTGGAGTGATGAAGGTGAAGTGATGAAGGTGGAATGATGAAGGTGAAGTCAGGTGCAGCTCCTGAGGCAGAGGAGGAGTGATGAAGGTGGAGTGATGAAGGTGGAGTGATGAAGGTGGAGTGATGAAGGTGGAGTCAGGTGCAGCTCCTGAGGCAGAGGAGGAGTGATGAAGGTGGAGTGATGAAGGTGGAGTGATGAAGGTGGAGTGATGAAGGTGGAGTCAGGTGCAGCTCCTGAGGCAGAGGAGGAGTGATGAAGGTGGAGTGATGAAGGTGGAGTGATGAAGGTGGAATGATGAAGGTGAAGTCAGGTGCAGCTCCTGAGGCAGAGGAGGAGTGATGAAGGTGGAGTGATGAAGGTGAAGTGATGAAGGTGGAATGATGAAGGTGAAGTCAGGTGCAGCTCCTGAGGCAGAGGAGGAGTGATGAAGGTGGAGTGATGAAGGTGGAGTGATGAAGGTGGAATGATGAAGGTGAAGTCAGGTGCAGCTCCTGAGGCAGAGGAGGAGTGATGAAGGTGGAGTGATGAAGGTGAAGTGATGAAGGTGGAATGATGAAGGTGAAGTCAGGTGCAGCTCCTGAGGCAGAGGAGGAGTGATGAAGGTGGAGTGATGAAGGTGGAGTGATGAAGGTGGAGTCAGGTGCAGCTCCTGAGGCAGAGGAGGAGTGATGAAGGTGGAGTGATGAAGGTGGAGTGATGAAGGTGGAGTGATGAAGGTGGAGTCAGGTGCAGCTCCTGAGGCAGAGGAGGAGTGATGAAGGTGGAGTGATGAAGGTGGAGTGATGAAGGTGGAATGATGAAGGTGGAGTCAGGTGCAGCTCCTGAGGCAGAGGAGGAGTGATGAAGGTGGAGTGATGAAGGTGGAGTGATGAAGGTGGAGTGATGAAGGTGGAGTCAGGTGCAGCTCCTGAGGCAGAGGAGGAGTGATGAAGGTGGAGTGATGAAGGTGGAGTGATGAAGGTGGAGTGACGAAGGTGGAGTCAGGTGCAGCTCCTGAGGCAGAGGAGGAGTGATGAAGGTGGAGTGATGAAGGTGAAGTGATGAAGGTGGAATGATGAAGGTGAAGTCAGGTGCAGCTCCTGAGGCAGAGGAGGAGTGATGAAGGTGGAGTGATGAAGGTGGAGTGATGAAGGAGGAGTGATGAAGGTGGAGTCAGGTGCAGCTCCTGAGGCAGAGGAGGAGTGATGAAGGTGGAGTGATGAAGGTGAAGTGATGAAGGTGGAATGATGAAGGTGAAGTCAGGTGCAGCTCCTGAGGCAGAGGAGGAGTGATGAAGGTGGAGTGATGAAGGTGGAGTGATGAAGGTGGAGTGATGAAGGTGGAGTCAGGTGCAGCTCCTGAGGCAGAGGAGGAGTGATGAAGGTGGAGTGATGAAGGTGGAGTGATGAAGGTGGAGTGATGAAGGTGGAGTCAGGTGCAGCTCCTGAGGCAGAGGAGGAGTGATGAAGGTGGAGTGATGAAGGTGGAGTGATGAAGGTGGAGTGACGAAGGTGGAGTCAGGTGCAGCTCCTGAGGCAGAGGAGGAGTGATGAAGGTGGAGTGATGAAGGTGAAGTCAGGTGCAGCTGCAGGAGTAAAAGTCTCACACCGGCGCTGAGAGGAAGGAAATAAAATACACACAACGTGTTCTGTCTCACCGCGCCTGCGCACTAGGGGGCAGTAAGCAAACGCGCGCATACACTACACGTCCCATGAGCCTCTGCGCCGGAAGTGCTCTGTATCCATGACAGTGTTGTTGTTGTTGTTGTTGTTAAGCTAATCCGCTCAGTGTTATGTAATCGTAGCTAGCATTTAGTGATTCTTTTTCTCCCGCGAGACTATTAAACAAACTTTAATAAAATAGGGTTATTTCTTGCACGCAAAATGAAGCGAAAGATACCGCAGCAGAGCTAGCGAGGGGTTAGCTGAGTAGCCGATTAGCCCTCTGTCAGGCTAACACTGCAGGCTGAAGGCGGTGAGCCAGCACAGGGAGTGCGCTAGCTGCTGATCGGGACGCGGCTCTGATTATCGGAATATCGCGATATCGCAGTTTATTACTCAATTCTCGGTGATGTGAAGCCGGAGAGGATGCAGGAGCGGCGGCCGGAGGAGGAGAAGCGGCCGCGGGGAGAGCTGATACCCACACCGAGAGGAGGAAGAGGAGGAGGAGGAGGAGGAGAGGATGATCTCCAGATACAGCCGCAGAGCCGTGAAGCAGAACCTGCATATGTGAGGAGAAAATCTGTTTTATCATCCTTAACATCTCAGTGTTAATATCATCCTTAACATCTCAGTGTTAATATCATCCTTAACATCTCAGTGTTAATATCATCCTTAACATCTCAGCGTTAATATCATCCTTAACATCTCAGTGTGTTAATATCATCCTTAACATCTCAGCGTTAATATCATCCTTAACATCTCAGCGTTAATATCATCCTTAACATCTCAGCGTTAATATCATCCTTAACATCTCAGCGTTAATATCATCCTTAACATCTCAGCGTTAATATCATCCTTAACATCTCAGCGTTAATATCATCCTTAACATCTCAGCGTTAATATCATCCTTAACATCTCAGCGTTAATATCATCCTTAACATCTCAGCGTTAATATCATCCTTAACATCTCAGCGTTAATATCATCCTTAACATCTCAGTGTTAATATCATCCTTAACATCTCAGCGTTAATATCATCCTTAACATCTCAGCGTTAATATCATCCTTAACATCTCAGCGTTAATATCATCCTTAACATCTCAGCGTTAATATCATCCTTAACATCTCAGTGTTAATATCATCCTTAACATCTCAGTGTTAATATCATCCTTAACATCTCAGCGTTAATATCATCCTTAACATCTCAGTGTTAATATCATCCTTAACATCTCAGTGTGTTAATATCATCCTTAACATCTCAGTGTTAATATCATCCTTAACATCTCAGCGTTAATATCATCCTTAACATCTCAGCGTGTTAATATCATCCTTAACATCTCAGTGTGTTAATATCATCCTTAACATCTCAGTGTTAATATCATCCTTAACATCTCAGTGTGTTAATATCATCCTTAACATCTCAGTGTTAATATCATCCTTAACATCTCAGTGTTAATATCATCCTTAACATCTCAGTGTTAATATCATCCTTAACATCTCAGCGTTAATATCATCCTTAACATCTCAGCGTTAATATCATCCTTAACATCTCAGTGTTAATATCATCCTTAACATCTCAGCGTGTTAATATCATCCTTAACATCTCAGTGTTAATATCGTCCTTAACATCTCAGTGTGTTAATATCATCCTTAACATCTCAGTGTTAATATCATCCTTAACATCTCAGTGTTAATATCATCCTTAACATCTCAGTGTTAATATCATCCTTAACATCTCAGTGTGTTAATATCATCCTTAACATCTCAGCGTTAATATCATCCTTAACATCTCAGTGTGTTAATATCATCCTTAACATCTCAGTGTTAATATCATCCTTAACATCTCAGTGTTAATATCATCCTTAACATCTCAGCGTGTTAATATCATCCTTAACATCTCAGTGTTAATATCATCCTTAACATCTCAGTGTTAATATCATCCTTAACATCTCAGCGTTAATATCATCCTTAACATCTCAGCGTGTTAATATCATCCTTAACATCTCAGTGTTAATATCATCCTTAACATCTCAGTGTTAATATCATCCTTAACATCTCAGTGTGTTAATATCATCCTTAACATCTCAGTGTTAATATCATCCTTAACATCTCAGTGTTAATATCATCCTTAACATCTCAGTGTGTTAATATCATCCTTAACATCTCAGTGTTAATATCATCCTTAACATCTCAGTGTTAATATCATCCTTAACATCTCAGTGTGTTAATATCATCCTTAACATCTCAGCGTTAATATCATCCTTAACATCTCAGTGTGTTAATATCATCCTTAACATCTCAGTGTTAATATCATCCTTAACATCTCAGTGTTAATATCATCCTTAACATCTCAGTGTGTTAATATCATCCTTAACATCTCAGTGTTAATATCATCCTTAACATCTCAGCGTTAATATCATCCTTAACATCTCAGCGTTAATATCATCCTTAACATCTCAGTGTGTTAATATCATCCTTAACATCTCAGTGTGTTAATATCATCCTTAACATCTCAGTGTTAATATCATCCTTAACATCTCAGCGTGTTAATATCATCCTTAACATCTCAGTGTTAATATCATCCTTAACATCTCAGCGTGTTAATATCATCCTTAACATCTCAGTGTTAATATCATCCTTAACATCTCAGTGTTAATATCATCCTTAACATCTCAGTGTGTTAATATCATCCTTAACATCTCAGTGTTAATATCATCCTTAACATCTCAGCGTTAATATCATCCTTAACATCTCAGTGTGTTAATATCATCCTTAACATCTCAGCGTGTTAATATCATCCTTAACATCTCAGTGTTAATATCATCCTTAACATCTCAGCGTTAATATCATCCTTAACATCTCAGTGTGTTAATATCATCCTTAACATCTCAGTGTTAATATCATCCTTAACATCTCAGCGTGTTAATATCATCCTTAACATCTCAGTGTTAATATCATCCTTAACATCTCAGCGTTAATATCATCCTTAACATCTCAGTGTTAATATCATCCTTAACATCTCAGTGTTAATATCATCCTTAACATCTCAGTGTGTTAATATCATCCTTAACATCTCAGTGTGTTAATATCATCCTTAACATCTCAGTGTGTTAATATCATCCTTAACATCTCAGTGTGTTAATATCATCCTTAACATCTCAGCGTTAATATCATCCTTAACATCTCAGTGTGTTAATATCATCCTTAACATCTCAGCGTGTTAATATCATCCTTAACATCTCAGTGTTAATATCATCCTTAACATCTCAGTGTGTTAATATCATCCTTAACATCTCAGTGTGTTAATATCATCCTTAACATCTCAGCGTTAATATCATCCTTAACATCTCAGTGTGTTAATATCATCCTTAACATCTCAGCGTGTTAATATCATCCTTAACATCTCAGTGTTAATAT
Source organism: Pangasianodon hypophthalmus (assembly GCF_027358585.1). Taxonomy (NCBI): domain Eukaryota; kingdom Metazoa; phylum Chordata; class Actinopteri; order Siluriformes; family Pangasiidae; genus Pangasianodon; species Pangasianodon hypophthalmus. The sequence goes on from NC_069719.1 coordinate 29,607,316, forward strand.
CATCCTTAACATCTCAGTGTGTTAATATCGTCCTTAACATCTCAGTGTGTTAATATCATCCTTAACATCTCAGTGTGTTAATATCATCCTTAACATCTCAGTGTTAATATCATCCTTAACATCTCAGTGTGTTAATATCATCCTTAACATCTCAGCGTGTTAATATCATCCTTAACATCTCAGCGTTAATATCATCCTTAACATCTCAGCGTGTTAATATCATCCTTAACATCTCAGTGTTAATATCATCCTTAACATCTCAGCGTTAATATCATCCTTAACATCTCAGTGTGTTAATATCATCCTTAACATCTCAGCGTTAATATCATCCTTAACATCTCAGCGTTAATATCATCCTTAACATCTCAGTGTGTTAATATCATCCTTAACATCTCAGCGTTAATATCATCCTTAACATCTCAGTGTGTTAATATCATCCTTAACATCTCAGTGTTAATATCATCCTTAACATCTCAGTGTGTTAATATCATCCTTAACATCTCAGCGTGTTAATATCATCCTTAACATCTCAGTGTTAATATCATCCTTAACATCTCAGTGTGTTAATATCATCCTTAACATCTCAGCGTTAATATCATCCTTAACATCTCAGTGTGTTAATATCATCCTTAACATCTCAGTGTGTTAATATCATCCTTAACATCTCAGTGTGTTAATATCATCCTTAACATCTCAGCGTTAATATCATCCTTAACATCTCAGCGTTAATATCATCCTTAACATCTCAGTGTGTTAATATCATCCTTAACATCTCAGCGTTAATATCATCCTTAACATCTCAGCGTTAATATCATCCTTAACATCTCAGTGTGTTAATATCATCCTTAACATCTCAGTGTTAATATCGTCCTTAACATCTCAGTGTGTTAATATCATCCTTAACATCTCAGCGTTAATATCATCCTTAACATCTCAGCGTTAATATCATCCTTAACATCTCAGTGTGTTAATATCATCCTTAACATCTCAGCGTGTTAATATCATCCTTAACATCTCAGCGTTAATATCATCCTTAACATCTCAGCGTTAATATCATCCTTAACATCTCAGTGTGTTAATATCATCCTTAACATCTCAGTGTTAATATCGTCCTTAACATCTCAGTGTGTTAATATCATCCTTAACATCTCAGCGTTAATATCATCCTTAACATCTCAGCGTTAATATCATCCTTAACATCTCAGCGTTAATATCATCCTTAACATCTCAGTGTGTTAATATCATCCTTAACATCTCAGTGTTAATATCATCCTTAACATCTCAGTGTTAATATCATCCTTAACATCTCAGCGTGTTAATATCATCCTTAACATCTCAGCGTTAATATCATCCTTAACATCTCAGTGTTAATATCATCCTTAACATCTCAGTGTTAATATCGTCCTTAACATCTCAGTGTGTTAAGTATCAGGACTAATAGCTCAGTGATAATTGTTAAGTGATAACTGATAATTGACTCCACTGATATTTGTGTGTCTTTATTTTCTTTTATTTGTGTATTTCTTTTGATGGCAAAATCATATTATATATATATATATAATATTATATATATATATATATATATAATATTAAACCTTGGGAGTGCTTATAAACACATAAACACACAGCTCTGTGTGTGTGTGTGTGTGTGTGTGTGTGTGTGTGTGTTTTAGTCGTGGGGTTTCACACACTGCCCTCGATCAACACCCTCCGCCTGACGAGGCAGAGACAGAGTGCACACCCCAGTCAGGGGCACTACAGCAAGCTGCATCCACCTGTAACAGGTAAACACACAGCTGCCTGACTGAACTGTCCACTCTTTATCACTCTCTCTCTCTCTCTCCCTCTCTCTCCCTCTCTCTCCCTCTCTCTCTCTCTCCCTCTCTCTCTATCGGCCTCTCTCTCTATCGGCCTCTCTGGCTCATTCTGATCATTCTATCTCTGTCTCCGTGAGGTCGGTGTGTCCGTCAGCGGTTGCCGTGGAGACGAGCAGGGCATGGTCTGGGATTGACAGTTACACAGGAACAGGAGTGAGCACTGAACGCAGCTCTGTCTTCTCCTGGGCTTATGATGTGAGACGTATACATACACACACACACACACACACACACAAATACATACATAGACACATAGGTATGTGTATGTAGACAAAGTCTACACTTCAATCACACACATACATACATACATACACTCGTAATATATACATATATATATATATATATATATATATATATATATATACATACACCCATCAGCCATAACATTAAAACCAGCTGTCTAATATTGTGTAGTTCCTCCTTGTGCCATTAAAACAGCTGAGGCATGGACTCCACAAGACCTCTGAAGGTGTGTGTGGTTTCTGGCACCAAGACATCAGCAGCAGATCCTTTAAGTCCTGTAAGTTGTGAGATGGAGCCTCCATGGATCGGACTTGTTTGTCCAGCACGTCCCACAGATGCTCGATCAGATTGAGATCTGGGGAATTTGGAGGCCGAGTCAACACCTTGAACTCTTTGTCATGTTCCTCAAACCTCCTGAACAGTTCCTGCAGTGTGTCAGGGAGCATCATCCTGCTGAAAGGGGCCACTGCCATTAGGGAACACCGTTACCATGAAGGGGTGTAACTCGGTCTGCAGGAATGTTTAGGTAGGTGGTACGTGTCAAAGTAACATCCACATGAAGGCCAGGACCCGAGGTTTCCCAGCAGAACATTGCCCAGACCATCACACTGCCTCCGCCAGCTTGCCTTCTTCCCATAGTGCATCCTGGTGCCATCTCTTCCCCAGGTAAGCGACACACACACACGATTCACCGGTTGTCCTTCCTTGGAGCACATTTGGTAGGTACTAACCCCTGCACACCAGGAACACCTCACAACACCTGCTGTTTTGGAGATCCAGTCGTCTAGCCATCACAATCTGGCCCTTGTCAAAGTCACTCAGATCCTTACGCTTGCCCATTTTTCCTGTTTCCAACACATCAACTTCGTGAACTGACGGTTCACTTGCTGCCTAATGAATCCCTCACCTTTACAGGTGCCACTGTAAAGAGATAATCAGTTATTCACTTCACCTGTCAGTGGTTTAATGTTAAGGCTGATCAGTGTGTATATATATATATATATATATATATATATATATATGTGTGTGTGTGTGTGTGTGTGTGTGTGTATACACACATATGCACACACACAAGCATACACACACTTTATATACAGATGGATGAACATATTTGTTCTGTTACTGTTGATGATCGATGTATTTGATTTTGTGTATTATATATACATGTCTGTCTGTGTGTGTGTGTGTGTGTGTGTGTGTGTGTGTGTGTAGGAGTTTGATAAAGCGGCATCTCGTCAGGTCCAGCTGCTGTTCGAGGAGATTGATGAGGAGCTGTATGAAGGGAGAGGAGGAGTGCAGCAGGATGAGTGTAAACTGTGGACATCACGATTCCCCCATCTACGGTACACACACACACACACACTGATCACTGCACACACTCATCACTACACACACACTGATCACTGCACACACACTCATCACTGCACACACACTGATCACTGCACACACACTCATCACTGCACACACACTGATCACTACACACACTCATCACTGCACACACACTCGTCACTGCACACACTCATCACTGCACACACACACTCATCACTACACACACACTGATCACTGCACACACACTCATCACTGCACACACACTGATCACTACACACACTCATCACTGCACACACACTCGTCACTGCACACACTCATCACTGCACACACACACTCATCACTGCACACACACACTCATCACTGCACACACACTCATCACTGCACACACACTCGTCACTGCACACACACACTCATCACTGCACACACACACTCATCACTGCACACACACTCATCACTGCACACACTCATCACTGCACACACACTGATCACTACACACACTCATCACTGCACACACACTCGTCACTGCACACACTCATCACTACACACACACTCATCACTGCACACACACTCATCACTGCACACACACTCGTCACTGCACACACTCATCACTGCACACACTCATCACTGCACACACACTCATCACTGCACACACACACTCATCACTGCACACACACTCATCACTGCACACACACTCATCACTACACACACTCATCACTGCACACACACTCGTCACTGCACACACACTCATCACTGCACACACACACTCATCACTGCACACACACTCATCACTGCACACACACTCATCACTACACACACTGATCACTGCACACACACTCATCACTGCACACACTCATCATTACACACACTCATCACTACACACACTCATCACTGCACACACACTGATCACTGCACACACACTGATCACTACACACACACTCATCACTGCACACGCACTCATCACTACACACACACTCATCACTGCACACACACTCGTCACTGCACACACTCATCACTGCACACACACTCATCACTGCACACACACTCATCACTACACACACACTCATCACTACACACACTCATCACTGCACACACACTCGTCACTGCACACACTCATCACTGCACACACACTCATCACTGCACACACTCATCACTGCACACACTCATCACTGCACACACACTCATCACTGCACACACACTCATCACTACACACACACTCATCACTACACACACTCATCACTGCACACACACTCATGACTACACACACTCATCACTGCACACACACTCATCACTACACACACTCATCACTGCACACACACTGATCACTACACACACTCATCACTACACACACTCATCACTACACACACTCATCACTGCACACACACTCATCACTACACACACACTCATCACTGCACACACACTCATCACTGCACACACTCATCACTGCACACACACTCATCACTACACACACTCATCACTGCACACACTCATCACTGCACACACACTCATCACTGCACACACACTCATGACTACACACACTCATCACTGCACACACACTCATCACTACACACACTCATCACTGCACACACACTCATCACTGCACACACTCATCACTGCACACACTCATCACTGCACACACACTCATCACTACACACACTCATCACTGCACACACTCATCACTGCACACACACTCATCACTACACACACTCATCACTACACACACTCATCACTGCACACACTCATCACTACACACACTCATCACTGCACACACTCATCACTGCACACACACTCATCACTGCACACACACTCATCACTACACACACTCATCACTGCACACACACTCATCACTGCACACACACTCATCACTGCACACACACTCATCACTGCACACACACTCATGACTACACACACTCATCACTGCACACACACTGATCACTACACACACTCATCACTGCACACACTCATCACTGCACACACTCATCACTGCACACACACTCATCACTACACACACTCATCACTGCACACACTCATCACTGCACACACACTCATCACTGCACACACACTCATCACTACACACACTCATCACTGCACACACTCATCACTGCACACACACTCATCACTACACACACTCATCACTACACACACACTCATCACTGCACACACACTCGTCACTGCACACACACTCATCACTACACACACTCATCACTGCACACACACTCACCACTACACACACTCATCACTGCACACACTCATCACTGCACACACACTCATCACTGCACACACTCGTCACTGCACACACACTCATCACTGCACACACTCGTCACTGCACACACACTCATCACTGCACACACTCGTCACTGCACACACACTCATCACTGCACACACACTCATCACTGCACACACACTCATCACTACACACACTCATCACTGCACACACACTCATCACTACACACACTCATCACTACACACACACTCATCACTACACACACTCATCACTGCACACATTCATCACTGCACACACTCATCACTGCACACACACTGATCACTACACACACACTCATCACTGCACACACACTCATCACTACACACACTCATCACTGCACACACTCATCACTGCACACACACTCATCACTACACACACTCATCACTGCACACACACTCGTCACTGCACACACTCATCACTGCACACACACTCGTCACTACACACACACTCGTCACTGCACACACTCATCACTGCACACACACTCATCACTGCACACACACTCATCACTGCACACACTCATCACTACACACACACTCATCACTGCACACACTCATCACTGCACACACTCGTCACTGCACACACACTCATCACACTCATCACTGCACACACACTCATCACTGCACACACTCGTCACTGCACACACTCATCACTGCACACACACTCATCACTGCACACACTCGTCACTGCACACACACTCATCACTACACACACTCATCACTGCACACACACTCATCATTACACACACTCATCACTACACACACTCATCACTGCACACACTCGTCACTGCACACACACTCATCACTGCACACACACTCATCACTGCACACACACTCGTCACTGCACACACACTCGTCACTGCACACACACTCATCACTACACACACTCATCACTGCACACACTCATCACTACACACACACTCATCACTGCACACACACTCATCATTACACACACTCATCACTGCACACACTCATCACTACACACACTGATCACTACACACACACTCATCACTGCACACACTCATCACTGCACACACTCATCACTACACACACACTCATCACTACACACACACTCATCACTGCACACACACTCATCACTACACACACTCATCACTACACACACACTCATCACTGCACACACACTCATCATTACACACACTCATCACTGCACACAATCATCACTGCACACACACTCATCACTGCACACACTCATCACTGCACACACACTCATCACTGCACACACACTCATCACTGCACACACTCATCACTGCACACACACTCATCACTGCACACACACTCATCACTACACACACACTCATCACTGCACACACACTCATCACTGCACACACTCATCACTGCACGCACACTCATCATTACACACACTCATCACTGCACACACACTCATCACTGCACACACACTCATCACTGCACACACACTCATCACTACACACACACTCATCACTACACACACACTCATCACTGCACACACACTCATCACTGCACACACACTCGTCACTGCACACACACTCGTCACTGCACACACACTCATCACTGCACACACTGATCACTGCACACACACTGATCACTGCACACACACTGATCACTGCACACACACTCATCACTGCACACACACTCATCACTGCACACACACTCATCACTGCACACACTGATCACTGCACACACACTCGTCACTGCACACACACTCATCACTGCACACACACTCATCACTGCACACACTGATCACTGCACACACACTCGTCACTGCACACACACTCATCACTGCACACACACTCATCATTACACACACTCATCACTACACACACTCATCACTGCACACACTCGTCACTGCACACACTCATCACTACACACACTCGTCACTGCACACACACTCGTCACTGCACACACTCATCACTGCACACACTCGTCACTGCACACACTCGTCACTGCACACACACTCGTCACTGCACACACACTCGTCACTGCACACACTCATCACTGCACACACTCATCACTGCACACACTCGTCACTGCACACACACTCATCACTGCACACACACTCGTCATGGCACACACTCATCACTACACACGTCATTATGACACGCACACACACTCGTCACTGCACACACACTCGTCACTGCACACACACTCATCACTACACACACTCATCACTGCACACACACTCATCACTACACACACTCATCATTACACACACACTCATCACTACACACACTCATCACTGCACACACTCATCACTGCACACACACTCATCACTGCACACACTCGTCACTGCACACACACTCATCACTGCACACACTCGTCACTGCACACACACTCATCACTGCACACACACTCATCACTGCACACACACTCATCACTACACACACTCATCACTGCACACACACTCATCACTACACACACTCATCACTACACACACACTCATCACTACACACACTCATCACTGCACACATTCATCACTGCACACACTCATCACTGCACACACACTGATCACTACACACACACTCATCACTGCACACACACTCATCACTACACACACTCATCACTGCACACACTCATCACTGCACACACACTCATCACTGCACACACACTCATCACTGCACACACTCATCACTGCACACACACTCGTCACTGCACACACTCGTCACTGCACACACACTCGTCACTACACACACACTCGTCACTGCACACACTCATCACTGCACACACACTCATCACTGCACACACTCGTCACTGCACACACACTCATCACTGCACACACACTCATCACTGCACACACTCATCACTGCACACACACTGATCACTGCACACACACTCATCACTGCACACACACACTCATCACTGCACACACACTCGTCACTGCACACACACTCATCACTGCACACACACTCATCACTGCACACACTGATCACTGCACACACACTCGTCACTGCACACACACTCATCACTGCACACACACTCATCACTGCACACACTGATCACTGCACACACACTCGTCACTGCACACACACTCATCACTGCACACACACTCATCATTACACACACTCATCACTACACACACTCGTCACTGCACACACTCGTCACTGCACACACTCATCACTACACACACTCGTCACTGCACACACACTCGTCACTGCACACACTCATCACTGCACACACTCGTCACTGCACACACACTCGTCACTGCACACACACTCATCACTGCACACACTCATCACTGCACACACTCATCACTGCACACACTCGTCACTGCACACACACTCATCACTGCACACACACTCGTCATGGCACACACTCATCACTACACACGTCATTATGACACGCACACACACTCATCACTGCACACACTCATCACTGCACGTCATTATCGCACACACACCCATCACTGCACACACTCATCACTGCACGTCATTATCGCACACACACCCATCAATACACACACCCATCAATACACACGTCATTATGACACACACACGTCATCGCTACACACACACACACACACACACACACCATCACAACACACACACACACTCATCACTGCACACACTAATCAGCCTCCTTCTCTTTCTTCTGTGTGTTATTGAGCTTTGAGGGTTTATTAATGGTGTCTGCATGCTGTGTTTCACTGTGCAGCTCCACTATGTTGAATCTGATTGGATGAACAGTGTGTGACATCACTACTCTCCACCTGTTCAACTGCAAACAATCACACACATAAAATAAGCACACACTGTTCAGTAGTTTGTGTAAGGGAACACCACTAACTCTGTGTGTGTCTGTCTGTGTGTGTTAGGATTCTGGGAAAGCAGTTGGTGTGTCCCACAGACGACGGGTTCCAGTGGTTCTCTGTCTCATCTCACAACAGCAGCTCGGGGACTCACATACAGAGCACAGGCAACGAGTGAGAGTGTGTGTGTGTGTGTGTGTGTGTGTGTACTCGCTACTTCATTGCTGTCACATTGCAGGTACATATACTTCACTTTGACCACGCGTACGTGCGTGTGCACAGCTGGTGTGCGAGCGGCATTGTTTACGTACTCGCTTTTGTATCTTATGTACGTGTAGAGGATCAGATCAGAGCCAAAACATTCCTGTCCATCAGGTTTCAAGTCAGATTAATGTTTAGCGATTTCATGCACAGCGATGTTAAACAGACTGATGAGCTCTGTTTCTCTTCAAAACTTTCTGCCATGGAAGTGATTGCTGGTATGAGCCGCATCTCAAATGAAAATCCCTCACTGTATATTTTAAAAATATTTACTGGAATGTCTGGAGGACTAGTATTCAAGAAAGACGTTTCAATAGGTTTAAGAGGGTTTTAAAATTCAAACACTAACTAATAAGACAGCCGCTATTGTTAATACTCACTATGTGTGGTCTTTCTCTCTCTCTCTCTCTCTCTCTCTCTCTCTCTCTCCGCAGCTTTACCCAGCAGTAGCAGGACCTGCAGCCACCAGAGTTGTGTTCGTTTGATTTCTTAGGTTAACTACTGGTGGTGTTTTGCTTAGTAGAGTATTATATAGTAAGACTCCTAAAATGGCAGCTGTTGAAGGTTTTGTTCAGGAACTGTCTGAGGAGCTTCTTGAAATATTTCCTAAAGACCAGCTTTTAAAACTTGCCTCGTATTATGAAATTGAAATGATAAGTTCTGAGAGATGGCTAAAAGAGAGTATCAAAGAAGCTCTTAAAGCTAATTTGATAGTTGCAGTAATGGCCTAGAATAGTACATAAGTATGAGATTTGAGACACAATATTAATTTGTTTATTCAGTAGGGGACACAGTGTCATATGGTGCTGTAGTGCCTCCACTATTCACGTTTGCACCCTTTAGACGCGACACGTTAATTTCTGAGGACGTGCACAAGCTACGCATCAAACGTCCACAGGATACACACAGCGGCCAATTTATGTGCGCGTAGATAACAGCAAGTATAAATCAGCCTTAACCCTGTGTGTGTATGTGTGTGTGTGTGTGTGTGTGTGTGTGTGCGCGCGTGCCCATACCAGGCTGTGTGTGCAGGGACACAGGGCTGCTCTGTGTATGGAGGTGACACACACCCCTGACTCCTGTGGTTCTTATGAAGAAGAGTTACATAGAGGAATAGAAGAAGAAGAAGGACTGATGGAGGAATACCTGGCCTTCGACTGGAGGGACCTGTGAGTGTGTGTGTGTGTGTGTGTGTGTGTGTAGTGATGATGAGTGTGTGTGTGTGAACAGGAGGACACACTGAGTAATGTGTGTGTGTGTGTGTGTGTGTGTGTGTGTAGTGATGATGAGTGTGTGTGTGTGAACAGGAGGACACACCGAATAATGTGTGTGTGTGTGTGCGTGTGTGTGTGTAGTGATGATGAGTGTGTGTGTGAACAGGAGGACACACTAAATAATGTGTGTGTGTGTGTGTGTGTGTGTGTAGTGATGATGAGTGTGTGTGTGTGAACAGGAGGACACACTGAATAATGTGTGTGTGTGTGTGTGTGTGTAGTGATGATGAGTGTGTGTGTGTGAACAGGAGGACACACTGAATAATGTGTGTGTGTGTGTGTGTGTGTGTAGTGATGATGAGTGTGTGTGTGTGTGAACAGGAGGACACACTGAATAATGTGTGTGTGTGTGTGTGTGTGTGTGTAGTGATGATGAGTGTGTGTGTGTGAACAGGAGGACACACTCTTTGCCCCCCGTGTCTCCGTATCGCTGCAGGAGGGAGGCGGTGCTTGACTTCCTGTTTGATGACGTGTGGCAGGAGCTGATTGGCTGCATGGAGGAACTTCTGCTGAGACTGTGGGAGGGCTGCAGCTCAGGTAGGTCTTTCTCTCTCTCACACACACACACACACACACACACACACATATACTACAGTGTCAGGGCTAACCCACAGGGATCCTTTACTACTGTTTCCTGGTTGGTGTGGAAGAGCGGAGTTGCACTTTCACGGTATGACAGTGTAGTGTAAATATATCAGTGTTTCTGTATTAATGGGCCGTTTAGAGAGAGAGATGGAGTGATTCAGGACAGAGAGAGAGAGAGAGAGAGAGAGTGATTCAGGACAGAGAGAGAGAGAGAGAGACAGAGTGATTCAGGACAGAGAGAGAGAGATGGAGTGATTCAGGACAGAGAGAGAGAGAGAGAGACAGAGTGATTCAGGACAGAGAGAGAGAGATGGAGTGATTCAGGACAGAGAGAGAGAGAGACAGAGTGATTCAGGACAGAGAGAGAGAGAGAGAGAGTGATTCAGGACAGAGAGAGAGAGAGACAGAGTGATTCAGGACAGAGAGAGAGAGAGAGATGGAGTGATTCAGGACAGAGAGAGAGAGAGAGACAGAGTGATTCAGGACAGAGAGAGAGAGAGACAGAGTGATTCAGGACAGAGAGAGAGAGAGAGATGGAGTTATTCAGGACAGAGAGAGAGAGAGAGACAGAGTGATTCAGGACAGAGAGAGAGAGAGAGAGACAGAGTGATTCAGGACAGAGAGTGAGAGAGATGGAGTGATTCAGGACAGAGAGAGAGAGAGAGAGAGACAGAGTGATTCAGGACAGAGAGAGAGAGAGATGGAGTGATTCAGGACAGAGAGAGAGAGAGATGGAGTGATTCAGGACAGAGAGAGAGAGAGATGGAGTGATTCAGGACAGAGAGAGAGAGAGAGAGAGACAGAGTGATTCAGGACAGAGAGAGAGAGAGAGACAGAGTGATTCAGGACAGAGAGAGAGAGAGATGGAGTGATTCAGGACAGAGAGAGAGAGAGATGGAGTGATTCAGGACAGAGAGAGAGAGAGATGGAGTGATTCAGGACAGAGAGAGAGAGAGAGAGACAGAGTGATTCAGGACAGAGAGAGAGAGAGAGAGACAGAGTGATTCAGGACAGAGAGAGAGAGAGACAGAGTGATTCAGGACAGAGAGAGAGAGAGACAGAGTGATTCAGGACAGAGAGAGAGAGAGAGAGAGAGACAGAGTGATTCAGGACAGAGAGAGAGAGAGACGGAGTGATTCAGGACAGAGAAAGAGAGAGACAGAGTGATTCAGGACAGAGAGAGAGAGAGAGAGACAGAGTGATTCAGGACAGAGAGAGAGAGAGATGGAGTGATTCAGGACAGAGAGAGAGAGAGATGGAGTGATTCAGGACAGAGAGAGAGAGAGACAGTGATTCAGGACAGAGAGAGAGAGAGAGAGACAGAGTGATTCAGGACAGAGAGAGAGAGAGAGAGACAGAGTGATTCAGGACAGAGAGAGAGAGAGATGGAGTGATTCAGGACAGAGAGAGAGAGAGATGGAGTGATTCAGGACAGAGAGAGAGAGACAGAGTGATTCAGGACAGAGAGAGAGAGAGAGAGACAGAGTGATTCAGGACAGAGAGAGAGAGAGACAGAGTGATTCAGGACAGAGAGAGAGAGAGAGACAGAGTGACTCAGGACAGAGAGAGAGAGAGAGAGACAGAGTGATTCAGGACAGAGAGAGAGAGAGACAGAGTGATTCAGGACAGAGAGAGAGAGAGACAGAGTGATTCAGGACAGAGAGAGAGAGAGAGAGACAGAGTGATTCAGGACAGAGAGAGAGAGAGATGGAGTGATTCAGGACAGAGAGAGAGAGAGATGGAGTGATTCAGGACAGAGAGAGAGAGAGATGGAGTGATTCAGGACAGAGAGAGAGAGACAGAGTGATTCAGGACAGAGAGAGAGAGAGAGAGACAGAGTGATTCAGGACAGAGAGAGAGAGAGACAGAGTGATTCAGGACAGAGAGAGAGAGAGACAGAGTGATTCAGGACAGAGAGAGAGAGAGAGACAGAGTGATTCAGGACAGAGAGAGAGAGAGACAGAGTGATTCAGGACAGAGAAAGAGAGAGACAGAGTGATTCAGGACAGAGAGAGAGAGAGAGAGACAGAGTGATTCAGGACAGAGAGAGAGAGAGATGGAGTGATTCAGGACAGAGAGAGAGAGAGATGGAGTGATTCAGGACAGAGAGAGAGAGAGACAGAGTGATTCAGGACAGAGAGAGAGAGAGAGAGACAGAGTGATTCAGGACAGAGAGAGAGAGAGACAGAGTGATTCAGGACAGAGAGAGAGAGAGAGAGAGACAGAGTGATTCAGGACAGAGAGAGAGAGAGAGAGACAGAGTGATTCAGGACAGAGAGAGAGAGAGATGGAGTGATTCAGGACAGAGAGAGAGAGAGATGGAGTGATTCAGGACAGAGAGTGAGAGAGACAGAGTGATTCAGGACAGAGAGAGAGAGAGAGACAGAGTGATTCAGGACAGAGAGAGAGAGAGAGAGACAGAGTGATTCAGGACAGAGAGAGAGAGAGACGGAGTGATTCAGGACAGAGAGAGAGAGAGACAGAGTGATTCAGGACAGAGAGAGAGAGAGAGAGACAGAGTGATTCAGGACAGAGAGAGAGAGAGATGGACTGATTCAGGACAGAGAGAGAGAGAGATGGAGTGATTCAGGACAGAGAGAGAGAGAGACAGAGTGATTCAGGACAGAGAGAGAGAGAGAGAGACAGAGTGATTCAGGACAGAGAGAGAGAGAGAGAGATGGAGTGATTCAGGACAGAGAGAGAGATGGAGTGATTCAGGACAGAGAGAGAGAGAGAGACAGAGTGATTCAGGACAGAGAGAGAGAGAGAGAGACAGAGTGATTCAGGACAGAGAGAGAGAGAGATGGAGTGATTCAGGACAGAGAGAGAGAGAGATGGAGTGATTCAGGACAGAGAGAGAGAGAGACATAGTGATTCAGGACAGAGAGAGAGAGAGAGAGACAGAGTGATTCAGGACAGAGAGAGAGAGACAGAGTGATTCAGGACAGAGAGAGAGAGAGACAGAGTGATTCAGGACAGAGAGAGAGAGAGACGGAGTGATTCAGGACAGAGAGAGAGAGAGATGGAGTGATTCAGGACAGAGAGAGAGATGGAGTGATTCAGGACAGAGAGAGAGAGATGGAGTGATTCAGGACAGAGAGAGAGAGAGATGGAGTGATTCAGGACAGAGAGAGAGAGATGGAGTGATACAGGACAGAGAGAGAGAGAGACAGAGTGATTCAGGACAGAGAGAGAGAGAGATGGAGTGATTCAGGACAGAGAGAGAGAGATGGAGTGATTCAGGACAGAGAGAGAGAGAGATGGAGTGATTTAGGACAGAGAGAGAGAGATGGAGTGATACAGGACAGAGAGAGAGAGAGACAGAGTGATTCAGGACAGAGAGAGAGAGAGATGGAGTGATTCAGGACAGAGAGAGAGAGACAGAGTGATTCAGGACAGAGAGAGAGAGAGACAGAGTGATTCAGGACAGAGAGATGGAGTGATTCAGGACAGAGAGAGAGAGATGGAGTGATACAGGACAGAGAGAGAGAGATGGAGTGATTCAGGACAGAGAGAGAGAGAGATGGAGTGATTCAGGACAGAGAGAGAGAGAGATGGAGTGATTCAGGACAGAGAGAGAGAGATGGAGTGATTCAGGACAGAGAGAGAGAGATGGAGTGATACAGGACAGAGAGAGAGAGAGACAGAGTGATTCAGGACAGAGAGATGGAGTGATTCAGGACAGAGAGAGAGAGATGGAGTGATTCAGGACAGAGAGAGAGAGATGGAGTGATTCAGGACAGAGAGAGAGAGATGGAGTGATACAGGACAGAGAGAGAGAGAGACAGAGTGATTCAGGACAGAGAGAGAGAGATGGAGTGATTCAGGACAGAGAGAGAGAGATGGAGTGATTCAGGACAGAGAGAGAGAGATGGAGTGATTCAGGACAGAGAGAGAGAGAGATGGAGTGATTCAGGACAGAGAGAGAGAGAGAGAGTGATTCAGGACAGAGAGAGAGACAGAGTGATTCAGGACAGAGAGAGAGAGATGGAGTGATTCAGGACAGAGAGAGAGAGAGAGAGATGGAGTGATTCAGGACAGAGAGAGAGAGATGGAGTGATTCAGGACAGAGAGAGAGAGAGACAGAGTGATTCAGGACAGAGAGAGAGAGAGAGACAGAGTGATTCAGGACAGAGAGAGAGAGAGAGAGAGACAGAGTGATTCAGGACAGAGAGAGAGAGAGACGGAGTGATTCAGGACAGAGAGAGAGAGAGACAGAGTGATTCAGGACAGAGAGAGAGAGAGAGAGACAGAGTGATTCAGGACAGAGAGAGAGAGACGGAGTGATTCAGGACAGAGAGAGAGAGAGACAGAGTGATTCAGGACAGAGAGAGAGAGAGAGAGACAGAGTGATTCAGGACAGAGAGAGAGAGAGAGAGATGGAGTGATTCAGGACAGAGAGAGAGATGGAGTGATTCAGGACAGAGAGAGAGAGAGAGACAGAGTGATTCAGGACAGAGAGAGAGAGAGAGAGAGAGACAGAGTGATTCAGGACAGAGAGAGAGAGAGACGGAGTGATTCAGGACAGAGAGAGAGAGAGATGGAGTGATTCAGGACAGAGAGAGA
>NC_069719.1:29635948-29648448 GCF_027358585.1 Pangasianodon hypophthalmus
TTGTTCAGCAAACTTCAGTTAAATTAAAAATGGAAGCCAGAACTCAGTTACAACATGTTTATTACAATAAATACAAGATCAAGATTCATAAAGCTGTCAATGGAGACTACTAACAGAAAATTTCACCATATTAACAATTACTCATGTTTGTGTGTTTTTTTTTTTTTGTTAAATCATTGCAAATTTTTAATCAATTTATCATTAGCTTTGGATTATATGGAGCGTCTGCCATATAAGTGAATGAGAGTGAGTGGGAGTGAATGAGAGAATGAGAGAGTCAAACACCCCCAAATCCAGACTGAATACATTTGAAACAAATTTAAAGAGCATGTACACTGAAGAGTGGAAAAATTAAATTAAATCCCAAACCAAACTAAACACTAAACACACTAATCCAATCAGCTGAATATCTGAAGAACAAGAGCCTGAAAGAAAGACAAATTCTGACTAAATACAGAGAGGGTGATCACAATTTAGAAATTGAAAAATGAAGACACACTAAAAGCTATAAACCTAAAGAACAGAGGCTCTGTACACACTGTGAGCTACAGGAAGTAGAATCAGAGACGCTCTTCACTCGGGTCTGTCCACAACAGAAGCACATTAGACAGGAACATCAGCGTAAACTCACAGCCATCATCCCAAACGTCTCCTCTCTGAGCTCTGAGCACAAACTGAGCTGTGTTTCAGGGGAACATGAAGGAAGTGTGCGGCTCGCAGCTCCGCTCATATTCACTCCATCATACAACACACGATAATCTAATCTAATCCAATCTAATCTAATCTAATCCAATCCTAACACTATCTATTATAATATTTTATACAGCTGTTATTTATATAAATTAATTCAATACTGCGTATCTTTCTGTAATACATCTGTTCATTTAATGTCTATTAATGTTTAGTGTTTATTTTATTCATTATTGTTTTTCTATTTCTTTATTTGTTTTTATTGTTTGTCTATTTAAATTTTATATTATTTGCTTTGGCAACATTTTTAAAACAGTAATGTTAATAAAGCACACTGTACTCGAACTTTAGTGGGTGGGAGTGAATGAGAGTGAGTGAGTGAGTGTGAATGAGTGGGGTTGAAAATGTGAGAGTGAGTGAGTGGGAGAGAATGAGTGGGAGTGAGTGATGGAGTGGGAGTGAACATGTGGGAGTGAGTGAGGGAGTGGGAGTGAACATGTGGGAGTGAGTGAGGGAGTGGGAGTGAACATGTGGGAGTGAGTGAGGGAGTGGGAGTGAACATGTGGGAGTGAGTGAGGGAGTGGGAGTGAACATGTGGGAGTGAGTGAGGGAGTGGGAGTGAATAAATGAATGGGAGTGAGTGAGGGAGTGGGAGTGAATAAGTGGGAGTGAGTGAGGGAGTGGGAGTGAACATGTGGGAGTGAGTGAGGGAATGGGAGTGAATAAGTGTGAATGGGAGTGAGTGAGGGAGTGGGAGTGAACATGTGGGAGTGAGTGATGGAGTGGGAGTGAATAAGTGGGAGTGGGAGTGAATAAGTGGGAGTGAGTGAGGGAGTGGGAGTGAATAAGTGTGAATGGGAGTGAGTGAGGGAGTGGGAGTGAATAAGTGGGAGTGGGAGTGAGTGAGGGAGTGGGAGTGAATAAGTGTGAATGGGAGTGAATGAGGGAGTGGGAGTGAACATGTGGGAGTGAGTGAGGGAGTGGGAGTGAACATGTGGGAGTGAACATGTGGGAGTGAGTGATGGAGTGGGAGTGAACATGTGGGAGTGAGTGATGGAGTGGGAGTGAACATGTGGGAGTGAGTGAGGGAGTGGGAGTGAACATGTGGGAGTGAACATGTGGGAGTGAGTGATGGAGTGGGAGTGAACATGTGGGAGTGAGTGAGGGAGTGGGAGTGAACATGTGGGAGTGAGTGAGGGAGTGGGAGTGAATGGGAGTGAATGAGGGAGTGGGAGTGAACATGTGGGAGTGAGTGAGGGAGTGGGAGTGAACATGTGGGAGTGAGTGAGGGAGTGGGAGTGAACATGTGGGAGTGAGTGAGGGAGTGGGAGTGAATGGGAGTGAATGAGGGAGTGGGAGTGAACATGTGGGAGTGAGTGAGGGAGTGGGAGTGAACATGTGGGAGTGAGTGAGTGAACAGAAGTAAATTAATTAGAGAATTAATAAAAGCAGAATGATCCTCAGCTGTGATGTAAATGTGCTGAGCCGTGATTAGTTATCTGTTTAACAGCTCTGTTTTTATTGGTGCATAAAAGTGAAGCACAACAAACACAAACACAATGAAGACGAGTTTTTATCATGCAGAACACATCTGTCTCACTCTCTCTGTCCCTGTCTCTCTGTCAGATTTTTTTCTCTTTCTGTCTCTTTGTCTCCTGTCATTTTTATCTGTTTCCCATCTGTGTGTCTCTTTATGACTTTCTGTCTCACTCTGAGTCTCTCTTTATGACTTTCTGTCTCACTCTGAGTCTCTCTTTATGACTTTCTGTCTCACTCTGAGTCTCTCTTTATGACTTTCTGTCTCACTCTGAGTCTCTCTTTATGACTTTCTGTCTCACTCTGAGTCTTCCCTGTCTCTCTCTGTAGTGATAGACAGGTGTGATATTGCAGTCCTGTGTGAACTCGAATAAACTCATCATCATTATAACAGCAACAATGGCCATGTGACTGGTGACCAGTCAGTGAGCTTTTGCTGGTGTGTATTCAGTCTGTGTGTGTGTGTGTGTGTGTGTGTGTGTGTATGTGTGTGTGTGTGTGTGTGTGTGTGTGTGTAGTTCTCAGCAGTCTCTCCTGGTCCGCACTGTCTTGCTGTGGTATTTAACAGGAAGTGCCCATCGTCTCATCAGATAAATATCAAAAGTGTACAGTGTCTCCGCCTCCAACCCACCTACTGTTGCCGTAGTAACTGCACGGCGTGCATCAAGTTCCTGGAAGTATTTACAGAGCACACGTTGATCAGGAGGACGGGATTCAGGCGCTAAGCAACGGTCCGTATCACTCCTACGTTCACGAGGTATCACTCGGTTTCGACTTGTCTCGCTCTTCTGTTTACTACATATCACTATGTCTTGACCTGTCTCACTCCTTGGTCCACCCCATATCACTCCATTTCCACCTGTCTCACTCCTCTGTCTACCCTGTACCACTTTGTCTCCGCCTGTCTCACTCCTCTGTCTACCCTGTACCACTTTGTCTCCGCCTGTCTCACTCCTCTTTCTTCCCCGTACCACTTTGTCTCCACTTGTCTCACACCTCTGTCCACCCCGTATTACTCTGTCTCCACCTGTCTCAACCTGCTCGTCCACTCTGCGTCTGTAGAGGCAGTACAGTCCTCGTTCCTCAGTTCCCATCCACGCAAGTGTAACGGAGCTGCAGGTGCGCAGTGTGTTAAAGCTCTTGATGTGGAGTGTGTGTGGCAGCGCCGGCGCCCCCCGGCGGTGGAATGCAGACGATGCCTGCATTTTCACACACAAAGTCTCTCTCTCTGCTGCGTGTGTGTTTCGAGCAGAGATTCGGAGCTGGATCAGGTAGGAGGAGAACCCCTGCAGCCACATCTGGACCAGCTGATCTCCTATTTCCTGTGATGTCAGCTCATTTCCTTGGGCCAATACTGAAACAGAGAGTGTGTGTGTGAGTGTGTGTGTGTTGTTGCAGCTCAGCAGTGTGAGCAGGCCGTTCTTCTGCCCACCACGAGGCCGGAAACGGAAACTCCTCCTCTCATCTGCACCAGAACTCAGTGTGACCCACTGCACCTGCCCCTCTCTCAGCGGGATCCTGCTGTGTGTGTGTGGTTCTGTGTGTGTGTGTGATTCTGCATGTGTGTGTGCAAACGTTCCTGTGTATGCTGCGCTGGTGCCATTCATTCTGTCAATCACAAACACATCGAAGTAATAGAGCGTGTTTGGGAGGAGCTCAGAGATGGTACACACACTTTCCACCTCTTCACATACACATACATGCTCATCGAATCCGTCCAGTTTGACCACCGCTCTTTCCTTCCTCTCATCTTTCAGCTCTCCTTTCTCCTCTTGTGCTGCACACAGGCTCCTGTAGTTGTGTTTGCGGTTTACAGTAACACAGTACTCATATAACCGTGTATGTATGTGTGTGTGTTGTGCTTTGATGACAGAAGGACTTGGACTCCAGGTCAGTGTCACACTGCTCATCCCAACCCCGAGCATGTGCACTCTGGGGTCAAAGGGCAACTCTGGAAGCACTCCCCATGGTGTGGGTCCTTCATGGAGATAAACATGTGCATGTGTGTCTTCCTGCGTTGATTTAATCCGCAGTGTATAGACGGAGACTGGTTGCAGCGCAGGACCCTCATAGGTGTCCACAGCGCTGCCGGAGTAGGTGTGAAGTGTCTTCTCACTTGCTGATTTTCTCCACCACACTTCAGGCTTGCTCTTCTTAAAGCTCCCTGAAAATCAGACAGTCCCTTATAAAACTAATCAGACAAGGCTAGTCTCACACATCATTACAACCACAGCGAAGAACATTTACAGCCATGTGCACTAAAGCTAATCTGCTCTGTGTTCCACTTTTAGCACATCCTCATTCTTAAGAGGAAGTAGCACACAAAGGACATGATGATGATTGTAGTTCTTCTGTAAAGCTGGGCTCCAGAACTTCTTTTCACACCTCCTTGTTCACTTCTCCTTAGATGAACTTGGCTTAATGACCATCATCTGAGGTGAAATATATCAGACCACCATGTAACATCATCATTTTATTATTATAGTTAGAATGGTAGTTACATGTGTGGACATTTGCAGCTCAAAGGATGCGTGTATGGGGTCAGGGTTAGGAACACACTCAACCTCAGCAGCTAGAATAATTTAGTAGGAACAATTTTGCACCTACTCAGCATGTTCATTAGTGTAATAGTAATAATAATAATAATAATAATAATAATAATAATTCACAGATTTGCACATACGATGCACAGTGATAGATGTTTGCTAATGAGCTAACTTGCTAATACACATGCTGCTTCTTTAAACATTAATGTGCAGTAAATAAATGAGCAATTCTCACATTTTAAACACAATGCTTTTTTTAAAAAATTATTTTTATCTTTACTTTTGCAGATGAACTCTGAAAGCAAATGTTTCATAATCAAAGTGAATCATTTAAAGCAGCAGATGCAGATAAAGTGGATAAAATGATTAATGCATCACTTCATGACTTTATAATGCAGCTCCTCATGAAACTTTCTGATGCAGGATTTAAAGTGCTAAAGTGACAAGACGATAAAACACCAAACAGCAGCAGACTGTAAGCAGAACCTGCTGGAGAAAAAAACATGCCCGTGAACATTTCAAAATGTTATTAGATAATTAATAAAAGTACAACTGCCATCTGTTTATTCTTTCTGATTTCAACTTTCCTTCTCAGGCTGGTGGCTCCTTCCTCCATTACAGGACATGACTTTACTGGAAGCTTTACCACAGTTGGGTGAGGAGCTGGGAGTCCTGCATGATGCACCATTTTCCCCATATCTCTAACTCAGTGTCTCTCTCTCTCTCTTTCACACACACACACACACACACACACTTACAGTAATGATCCTTGGCTGGTTTGTCCTTCAGTGTGTGTGCACTCAGACTCCACTCTATGCTTCCTGAACAGGGAGAAACTGTGAGCTTCAGAGTTGTCGTCTTCTTCCCCAGTGTAAAATGGAGCCTGAAATAAAACCATGAATAAAAGTGTGTGAAAATTTAATCAGATTCACACTTTTGCTCAGAATGAACAGGAGATAATAATGAAGGATGAAGCTCACTGTAGTATCACTTTTTATGTAAATTGCTGTTATTTTGTGTTTTGTTCTTTATAAATCTGCACTATGTGTTAGAAAGTTGCTGCGTAAGCTGAACACATAAATAAGTAAATAAAATAGCTGTGTTTGTAAGAAACTTAAATAACATGGAGAAAACAGCATCCTTTATTATTGACACTTACACCACAGTGCTGTTGAATCCTGGATTGTGATTGGTCAGAAGGTGTTGATAAATTTTCTATAAACAGCAGCTCTGACAGTAGTGCAGCTGCAACTCACAGGTTTATATTAATGCACTCATTTTAATACGTCATTGTTTCTATAGTAACAGCTCATTCACACACACACACACATACATTAAAACACACAATGCAAGCTTCACATTACAGGCTACACATTCTAACTTCTGCTCTGTGGAGTTTGGCCAGTTCAGCCATCTATCTTTGTCTTTAGCAACCATGATTAATAAGTAATTTCCTTTACTTTTATGAGGCCAAGACACAATGTTCTCCAAGGAACGTGAAGGTTAAGGAGTTTAATGGTTTTGATTGAGAGCGTGTGTGTGAGTGATGAGACCTATAGCATATTTAGGCAGAGAGTAAAATCAGTTCATCACATTATCAGAGACATAAAACTAAAATATCTAACCACAACAGAAATACGACAATGCCTGGGTAAGAGAGGTGATATGCTTCCTTCTAACAGATTAATTGATTAATTGAATATTCACAAATTCCACTGCATTCGAGTTTCTCATTCTGTGTGAACAGTCCTCAGATATGTACACTGTGTTGGTTTTAATTCCTCAGTATTCTGATGTAATAGAAATGTGGGAAAGAAAAACAGACAAACAGACAAAAGTAAATAATAAATAAATCACATGAACAATGAAATTAAGATTCTGGGTGTTAAAGTGTGAAAAAAATCTCCACTAATGAATTCCCATTGTTCAGCTCTAGTGTATGTGTGTGTGTGTGTGTGGATGCAGAGATAAGAGTGTTAATGAAGGTCAGAAAAAACAGCCTGTGTGTTCACAGATAAGGAGTGTTACTGATCAGATACACGGCAGTGTGTTAAAGATAAACGCTACAGAGATTCACAGTGCCATTAGTAGAACAGGAAATGATGTCATGTATGAAATAATCACAAAAATCTCTTCTCCCTCCTGCAGTGAAATCCACTAACTTTCAGGCAGCGTTCAGCCTTCATAACAACTTAACTACAGAGAACTACAGAGAGAGAGAGAGAGAGAGAGAGAGAGAGAGAGAGAGAGAGAGAAAGAGGAATCTGTCAGTGTGAGTTCATTGAATAACAAACAATACATAAAGCCAACTGCAGTGACATGAAGAGAAGAGTGGAATAAAGTGAACAGTGGAATAAAGTGAACAGTGGAATAAAGTGAACAGTGGAATAAAAGAAATTGCTGGATTTCAGTAATGTCCTCAGTGACTTTATATTCTTATATTAAGAGGAAATGTCTCTAAGGGACTCGTGTTGCTCAGCAGCAGGTCTTTAGTGCAGTCAGATGGCAGATGGAAGCCGAGTGACGGATCAGCTCACACTAAAATCCTGCCAGATTAATGAACGGATCAGGAATTTTACAGGAGTCGACTTCCAGACAACTCTGTGCAGAAGTGAAGGCATGAGCTGCTCATTAAACCACAGTATTGAGAGAATTTTGGTCTCTCTGTAAATCTTTAAGTAACTCACCTGACATAGGAACACAAGAACCATGGAAAAACTAAAATGCTATGCATTATTCTGCTCTGCAATTCACATGACAGACCGTGCTGTATTTTTATACAAAAATAGTCCATGCAGTAAGACTGTCTCTGTCTCTGATGTGCATCATAATGCTGTTATGAAAATCAGCTGTACGTGTTTATGGGCCAAACTGCACTGCAATCATCTGATAGTTACTCCAACTCACTGTTACTAATCCAAACCCAACTCACTGTTACTAATCCAAACCCAACTCACTGTTACTAACCCAAACCCTAACCCAAACCCAACTCACTGTTACTAACCCAAACCCTAACCCAAACCCAACTCACTGTTACTAATCCAAACCCAACTCACTGTTACTAACCCAAACCCAACTCACTGTTACTAACCCAAACCCTAACCCAAACCCAACTCACTGTTACTAACCCAAACCCAAACCCAACTCACTGTTACTAATCCAAACCCAACTCACTGTTACTAATCCAAACCCAACTCACTGTTACTAACCCAAACCCTAACCCAAACCCAACTCACTGTTACTAACCCAAACCCAAACCCAACTCACTGTTACTAATCCAAACCCAACTCACTGTTACTAATCCAAACCCAAACCCAACTCACTGTTACTAATCCAAACCCAACTCACTGTTACTAACCCAAACCCTAACCCAACTCACTGTTACTAATCCAAACCCAACTCACTGTTACTAACCCAAACCCAACTCACTGTTACTAACCCAAACCCTAACCCAAACCCAACTCACTGTTACTAACCCAAACCCTAACCCAAACCCAATTCACTGTTACTAACCCAAACCCTAACCCAACTCACTGTTACTAACCCAAACCCTAACTCTATTATATATATTTTTGTGTTGGCATTTTGCACAGATTTTTTGTCCTCTTCTAGCTAACTGCCTTCTTCTAACTAACTGCCCTCTTCTAACTACCCTACCTATTGTATGTGTGTGTGCTTTGCTCTTTGCTTGTGTGTCTGTCTGTCCTTTGATCTTTGCCTTTGTGTGCATGTGTGTGTTGTTGTTGTGTTACCTGTGTGTGTCCCCTTTCTTCAGGTGGACAGGTGTGTTCTTGCCATCACTCAGCCAGGTAGTTGTGTGCATTGGTACCTCGTTTTCAGGTGAGAGAGTGCACAGTGTGTGTGAGATGAGCATCACAGCCAGATACAAACTCCACAACACACTCATTATTATTACATCAGCCAGTCACCTGAGGGGGGTGGGGGGGGGGGGGGGTGTGAGAGAGAGACAGTGTTGTATTATTAATCAGTGTATAAATGTGTTTGATTTTTGATTCTACATGCTCTTAGCATGATGTGTGTGTGTGTGTTACGGTTTAAACTAGTGGTTTTAGCTTGCATTATGTCTGCATTATGATTATAGAAGTGATAATTCTGCTCATCTGCTGTTGGTTGCCTCAACAACATTATTGGCTCTCAATAATAGTAACAATTATTAAAAGTCAAATAAAACCAGAGAGAAGACAAACAGGGTTTTGTGTGTGTGTGTGTGTGTGTGTGTGTGTGTTTGGGTGGGTTACTCACTTACTCTCAGATTGTGTGGAAGATTGTGTGGGATAGAGGGGAGAACTGGGAGTGTGTGATCTGAAATTTCTCAAAATATATTTCACGCAAGTGTTTGAATTTGTTAGATTCTCTTACAATTTGTGCAGCTCTGCCTCCACAGCGATGTTGTTGCATTGTGTGCGCACTCCACGCTCTGTAAGGAACCATGATTTCTTATGGTGGCCCGTCTCTATGGCCTGTGTATGTGTGTGTGTGTGTGTGTGTGTGTGTGTGTGTGTGTGTGTGTGCGTGCGTCAGAGACTGTACTTATAGCGACCCGTCTCGATGGTCAGTGTTCTCAGTACACTACTGGGCCGCGCATGATTGAGTCACGTTACTTACTTATAACTGGATCACGTTAATACTACATCAATTGAACACACTTGCTCTACAGACTTCTACAGACTTTAAATAAAATTTACTATGAGTGATGAAATCATGTTTTGATGAGAAACTAAATATTTTGATGTAAATTATACATAATATTTTCTCTTATGTCTGACCGACCACATCCCATTTTTCAGTATGCGCTACTGTGGAATAATTGTTCTTGAGTTTTATTTCCGGTGCTGGACTACACTTCCCAGAAGCCCCGGCATGTCACATGTCTCAATCAGCCTCACCTGTGTCTCATTTCACCG
Source organism: Pangasianodon hypophthalmus (assembly GCF_027358585.1). Lineage (NCBI taxonomy): Eukaryota > Metazoa > Chordata > Actinopteri > Siluriformes > Pangasiidae > Pangasianodon > Pangasianodon hypophthalmus. The sequence continues at coordinate 29,645,646 of NC_069719.1, forward strand.
TAATTAGCACCACTATATAAGTTCCTGTTATTGGGAAGCTTTTGTTGTTGTCACTTTGTGATTTGTTGTGTGTCCCATAGCCTCGCCCATAGTCTGCATGTTTTTGCCTAGTGTCCATTGTTTATGTTTAGACTCTTGTTTTCACAGTTTTGGTTGTTTGTTTTACACTTTTTTCAATAAAAATCTGCGCTTGCATCCGTCGTTGCCTCCGTTAAGTGACATCTATTAGCTTTTTTAAGCAGAAACAGAAATTACATGATTAGTTCATCTTGTTTCACAGCTAGTAATAATATGTGATTAAACAAACTAAGGAACATGTTCATCACTGATGTTCTTGAAATACTGAGCAAAATGTGTTCTTATATAATCGTCAGCTCTGTATGTGTGTTACGTTAAACACCCATTAAGCATTTGGACCCATCATAAAATATTTCAGGTGCTTTCAGTCCCAAAATTCTTCCCTAGCTACACCTCTGAGACACAGAGAGAGTTAGAGAGTGAAACTGGATGTGAGACATTTCCCAGATGATGATTAAAGGATGTGAAAAACATTTGCTTTAATTCAGAGAGAATTATTCATTTGAATATATAATATAAATATAAATATTTCTGTTTTATCTTTTAGCTCTGAGCGTTAAAGCTGAAGTGTCTCTAATCTAATTTAGTTTACATAACTCCACACACAACTCCATCAACCATATACCATAGCTATAAACCCTAAACCCTAACCCTGAGCTATTAACCCTAACCCCAACCCCTAAGCCCTAGCTATTAACCCTAACCCTAATTTTCCTGTTTTATATTCTAAAGTGCAGATCTCTGTGTAATAAATAAAAAAATGCACTTCACAGCCCACCTGTCTGTCTCCCTCTCATATATCTTTCCACTTATTCCTCCTCATCTTATTTCTCTCTATTTTCTGTGTTTTCTGTTTTTATAGATTAATTTCTACATCTGCAGCTCTCAGTGCCAGGAATGCAAATCACAGGGAAATAAAAATAGAATTCCTAACCCAAGGAGGTTTGATTTTGATCCTACAGTTCAGAGAACGAGGTTTGTTGTGAAGAGGAACTCTGAGACTTTATTCAGGTGTTGCTCTGTCAAGGTTTTTGTCCCAAGAGACAAAGATGAAACTTCAAAAAGTCCCCTAACAACACACTGAGCCATCACCACAGTAACGCCAGGGATCAGATGACGGACGCTGTGTGTTTGACTTACAGAGAACAGACACACACTCACACACTCACACACACACACACACACACACAGCTGCTCCAGTTACAACCACTGAGAAAGAGACATTTAAGGGTGTAGGAGGACAGAAAGGGAGAGAGAAAGACAGTAGAAGTGATGGTGTGGAAAGTGGGTATTAGAATAGTGTGCGAAAAAAGAAGGAAGGAAAAGAAGAAATAGAGACGTGATTTAAAACCCCAAACTCTACATAACAACCCTTACATATGTGTCTGGTTCATAAATGAGCCTTTTTGAATGAGTCATGAAGGTGAATGATTCAGTGTTGATGGCTGCCAGAGTCATTACCTTTATTCAGTACACTTCTCATCTAGAAAGATTATCTGTCAATGATTAGTCTGTGGATTACGATGAGGTGATTGGTCTGTTACATATTCATTACAGCAAATGCACAAAACAAACGATATGTTATTTTGTTCATCTGAAAGACACAAACCTCTATAGAGTCTGTAAGTAAATCAGAGTATGTGTTTTTTACTCACACACACCTTCTAGAGCAGTTTATTATGTAAAGATATAAATAATCCCATCCCACAAACAGCAACATGAAAGAGAGAGAGATACAGAGACAGGAAGAGTCACAGGGAGAGAGATAGCGAGAGGCAGAGAGAGAGACAGAGAGAGACAGAAAGAGAGATAATCAAAACCCTTTAGACTCCTCGATTACTGAGCAGGAACTTAAAACAAACTGTGTGTCAGGACCTGATGGAATCCTGAATGAAATGATTAAACACACTAGCTCTAAATTTCATTTAGCCTTTTAAAAACTCTTCAGTTTGGTCCTGAGTGCAGGTTTCTTCCCTGAAATCTGGAATCAAGGTCCAATAACAACAATCTATAATTTGACCCGTAATTCCCAAGGCATTTGTGTGAACAGTAATCTGGGGAAAAAACTAGAAGTCAGAATGGATTTTTGCCAAATTACCGCACAGCTGATCATATTTACACCCTACACACTCTCACTGAGAAATATGTTGTTCAAAATAATACTAAAATATTTGCTTGTTTTATTGACTTCAGAAAGGCTCTTGACTCCATTTGGCATCATGGTTTGTTTTATAAAATGTTGGAAAGTGGTGTAGGGGTAAATCATCTGATCTCATTAAACAGGAAACAAGTGCGGAATAAGAATTGGCAACAAAAGAACAAATTTCATCTCTCAGGAGCGTGGAGTGAGACAGGGCTGCTGTTCAAGTCCGACACTATTCAATATATACATCAATGAAGTGGCCTCCATTTTAGAATGGTCTGCAGCGCCTGGTCTCTCTCTACACGATTCAGAGATTAAACTCCTGCTGTATGCAGATGACCTGGTCCTGCTGTCCCCTGGAGCTCAGGGTCTACAGCACAACCTGGACCTGCTGCAGCAGTGCTGTCAGACCTGGGCCCTGACAGTCAACCTCAAAAAGCCCAAAATTATAATATTCCAAAAAGATCCAGCTTTCAGGGAACAAAACACACATTTAGATTAGGTATACATGAAATCGAGCATTCCAAACATTATACTTACCTAGGACTGAAAATGAGTTCACCAGGAAACTTCAACCTGGCA
>NC_069719.1:29650948-29680948 GCF_027358585.1 Pangasianodon hypophthalmus
GACTGAGTAAGTGCAAGAGTGTTTTCATATGTATGTGTGTGTGTGTGTGTGTGTACAAAAGGGGACAGGAGGGCTCGGGGGGGGGGGGGGGGGGGGGGGGGGGGGGGGGGGGGGGGGGGGGGTTGTGGCAGATTGTGTGTGAGACGAAATAAAGAGGGGGCGGTCAGGTTTGTAGATGGTAGTGTGTGTGTGTATGTGTGTGTGTGTGTGTGTGTGTTAATTAAATGGATGTATTCAGAATTCCTAAAGATTAAATTAACAGATGAATATAGATCACAGCATTAATTCTTCTCTTAGTAAAAAAATGGATTTGGCAAAATGTGTGATTTAAAAAACAGACTTTCATTAAATCCTAAATTAAGAGATTAAACAGAAAATTTAACATAAAACACATTAACTGTTACCTTATGATCAAACTGCAGTTGAATAAAAATGAGTCATAGTGATTTAATGGAATGATTAAAATAAAATTGCATTTATCATGTAATTCCACAAAACTCCCCCTAACCCTAACCCAATTACCATGGAAAAATACAAAGAAAAAAATGCAACAAAACAAAAAACGTGGATTAAAATTCTAATTTTGTCATTTTTTAGCATCATTTAACATTTTATTGAGTCTTTTTTCACCTCACCATCATTTTATCATATAAGTGTTTAATCAGTGGTGTTTAATCCTGAACACAGTGTGTGTGTGTGTGTGTAAAAAAAGTGATGGAGCTCCACATTCTACACAGGAGAAAAATGACATGATGTGGACCACCAACATTCAACCAATCAGGACAAGGAAATGGCTCTACTGAGCTGTCCATCATACTGAAATTTCAGAATGCATTCTAGTTCAGTTGTTTTGGGGGTGTGGCTTTAAATGCATCCCAGAAAGGAGGGGTGGAGAATGTATTCTCTCAATTTGTGTAATTTGATGTAAATCAGAGGCTGTGTGGTGAATGTGAGCTAGATTACCAGCATCCTCACTTTCCCTACCAACCGCTCTAATAGCAGGTGACTGTTCCTGACTCCGCCCCTTCCTCTCTCCTCCTCCTTAAAAAAAAAACAGTAAATATTAACAATATTAATATCAACATATAAATCATACACCGATTAGCCATAACATTAAATCCACTTCCCCAAGTGCATCAGTGAGTCTTGGGAACTCATGACACAGTCGCCCCACAAGACCTGCTGTTTTGGAGATCCAGTCGTCTAGCCATCACAATCTGGCCCTTGTCAAAGTCGCTCAGATCCTTACGCTTGCCCATTTTTCCTGCTTCCAACACATCAACTTCGAGAACTGACTGTTCACTTGCTGCCTAATAAATCCCTCACCTTTACAGGTGCCACTGTAACGAGATAATCAGTTATTCACTTCACCTGTCAGTGGTTTAATGTTATGGCTCATCAGTGCATAATATAAGAATAATTATAAATATTATAATATAAATAATATTTTGAAAATAAGCTGATTCATGTTAACAAATCATTAAAGCAAAGTCTTTTTAAACAAACAATTTTAACACAAAATGTCTAAAGCACAAAAAATGGCTCCAACAGAGGCATTCTGATCTTCATTAATATTTTAATATTTAAATTTAATATGATAATTTCAGTAAAAATCTAACGTTTATACCATTTGTCCTTTTGTTTCTACCAGTAATGTACATGCGTACATCAACAGTGCCAGCTTTCATATGACACTCCCCTTGAGAGAGAGTGTGTGTGTGTGTGTGTGTGTGTGCTCTATAGGTCAAGTAGTTTTCTCTGTAATACTGAATGTGTGTGTATAGCAGACTCCTCCCCTCTCCTCTCTCCATCTTTCCTCACACCCTCTCCATCCTGCTGTTCAGAGAGAGGCCATCTGCACTCTGTGTGTGTGTGTGTGTTTGGTCCATGTGCAGTATGTTAGCACTGTGCTAAAACTCCACTCCATCATCTGCTCTTAATCACTTCAGCACAGTGCACTGTGCACATTGCCCATTTGGTTTGTAAACAAACCACACTGTATATTTTAAAGGAGTATTTTTATGTTAATAATGTAGTATTTTTCTCTATGACCTTATTCCTGTGTCAGAGTCCAGAGGGTGTAAACATGTAGTCTTCTTAATTAGGAGTGTTAGAAATAGTCCTTGTCATGTTTGACACAGGTAATATCCTCAGTGATTATCCAGAAACAGGGAGGCAAAAGTTGAAACCAGAGAACACAGTAACAAGGAACAAAAAAGATTTACACTTGGAAACACACACGACTTCACAAAGACATGTTAATGTGTTGGTGACTAGTAGGTAAAGTCAGAAAACAACTACATGACTAAAAAGACTAACAGTACAAGAAACTAGCAACCAGGTGGGTTTTCCATGAAGTGAGCTAATAAAAGTTGGCATTTTTTTGAAATATTCCCACTTGATTTAGTGTAACAGGTCAATCCAGGCTAAGTGAGTTCTATCAACAAAGTTCACACACACACACACACACACACACAAACTAGAACTTTTAACTTGAACGTTATACAAGTGGGGATGTACTTGGTTGTTTTGGATGTGTTGCTTGTCTTTAAGTTAATGAGCAGCGTGCTGAAAAGGGGAAAAGAGAAGAATAAAAGAAACCCTGAACCTCCATTAAAATTTGCTCCTGAATAAGGCAGGCTGGGAAATATAGAATTATACTTATGCCTACTGCTGAGTATGCAGAGATTTTACTAAGTGTACTGTATTCATAACTTTTTACAGATATGATGATATGTTTATGCTTTTTTAATCTTGTGTTATGCTGCTACTCAAAGAGATAAACTATAAAATGTTACCTTTTAGTGGTGTTTTACTGTCACTACTACTGAATCAGTTCATACTGAATTTTAGAAAAGACTTATGAATTTTGAAAATATTTAAGATATTTACGATGGTATTATTTTTATTGCTATAAAAAATGAATGACAGAATCTTACTCAGAATATCATCTTAATGTGTAGTCAATTTTACTCAGTCTGCTGTGTTCATAGAAGATTAGAATGTGGCTATGGTGGATTTGGAGTTTTTTTTTTTTTTTTTTTTTTTTTGGAGTTATTGAAACTGGATTTATTGATTGATTGTTTGGAACCTCTCACTGAGGATGAATCTAAAGGCCTAAGTCAATGAAAATACGTGTCCCAAATTCCCAAACAAGTCATTCAAAATAGTTTGTATTCAGTCTTGTAAAAAGGTTAATCCATGATTCTATGGAATATGATATAAACATTTTTCCTTGACAGGGAGATAGTTTACACATTGAGGATTTCATAAATGTATAATGCATTGGGAAATTTGTTTTATTAATAGCAAGAAAGATTAGACAAATCTGTCCAAATATATCAACTAAACATTCTGTTTTCTGGACAAATACTTGGACAAAAACTTCACAATTAGCCTCACAGTGTCTACAACCAAAGGAAAATCTGACAAATACAGTCTGGTAGAGTTCTCTTCAATTTTATCATTATGATCTTTTAAGAATATCTGTTTGTGAACGTGAGAATCACTTGTTTTATTTCTTCCAGGCTGAAACCCAACTAATTAGGCTTCAAAACTAACCATTCCACTGAGATTGTCCAGTTGACTGTAGTGAACATCTTGTTATCTGCAAGAGCTCCTGGCATGTCATTAGTTCTCATACTGATGGAACCTAACCCCTAAATCCTAACCTGTAACTACTAACCCCTAACTCCAAAACCTACTCATCACCAACTAGTCCCTCTCTCACCTCCCAGCTCACACTCTTACACACACATCCTTTTTCTGCCACTCTTTCTTTCTCTTTCTCTATATCGCTGTCTCTCTTTCTCTCTCGCTCTCTCTCTCTCGATGCGCATGCATGGAGTGAGGGAGGTGTGTGTGAGCTTATGAGTGGGTTGCGGCATTCTGAGAGAGTTATCAAAATGTCTCTGCATTTTTTGTGATTGTTTGAGATTTAATTAAGCAATATCGCATGAGCAGGAATGCTGTTATATTGAATATCGGCATGGCTGTGATTCGGCTGTGGGCATGAGTGCTGCAGGTAACAGTTATTCACAGTTATTCACAGCTATTCACAGGTAATCACAGCTGTGCTGATATTCAGTACAAAAGCACGATTGTGAGTGTGATGATGTTTTTATACAACAGTTCTTTTAACAAGAAATCAATATTGAGTAACTGATTTTCAGATACAATATGGCCAAATATTTCATTTATTTTTGTTCCATCAGTAAAAATAGTTTCCAAAGAAGCCACAGCTGGATAGAGCGTTGCATGTTGCCATGGTAACACGCTGCTGACTGATGGCCTGTAGGAATTGTAGTAACAATTTCAGTGTAATGAAATATTGCTGGAATTGTAATGTTATGTAGTGAACACAGACGAGCGGAGTGACACAAGCAGTGACATGTCCCAGTGCTGTTATAGTGAGTATCAGCGCTCTCAGAATGCTGCTCGCCCAATCAGATTAGTGAATCAAAAGTAACTGTTGCATATAACACCCATACCGCAATTAGAGCTCTCTCAAGTCTGCTGACTTTGACTTTGGTTACATTGGGCAATGTTGCTAAATTCTAGTGGTACTCTGATGCTGATGACTCGGGATGGCTGTAAATGCCTGCTGGAGGTGTCTGCAGAAGAGGTTTTAACTGCTGTATTGAGAGAGAACATCCTATCTGCATCAAAAATGAACAAAGCAACTGTGTCTTTCCTGAAACACATCCTGTACACATGGTCACTGATTTAGTAGAACATAGACTGAATAGTAACGATGAATTTTTCCAGAGTCTGCTGCTGTTTAATCCTGCCAAACGTGTCATGCTCAGCAACATGCCTCTGTTTATTTGTCATGAAACATTTAAACACATTCTCTTATGACAAACTCGCTGGACCGATTATTCCTTTTGGTTTGAAAAGCCCAGAATTAAAATATATCATGTCTTTCAGATGCCAGACACTCAGGAATGTTTCAGTGGCAATTACAGTAATGGACAAACACCACTGCACTGATGCAATGAAGTATGTTGCTTGTGGAAGACCAGGACACACCAGACAGTCCTGTTCTTAAGGAAAGGACACTGAGAGGGACAATAAAGCAGGTGAGGAGCAAGGAACACCAACTCCAGACAAGAACAAACCTTCACAAATGAGTACCAGTGAAACAAATAAAGACCTAGCTGAGAACATTGCTGTATGAGAGAGCAGGAACTGTACTACAAGAACCTCTCCAAACACTAAGAACACCTCTGTATGAGAGGCTGGTGTAGGACAGACCAGTGTGAGGGATGATGAAGCGAGAAGTACAACCTGCTGCTACAAGGAAATTTGGTGCTAAGGGAGAAACCATTGTGCTGCAAGAGAACCTGCCACTTCAGGGGAAACTGCTACTACAAGAGTACTCACTGAGTCAGGAGAACCCACAGATCCAGCATCCACAGAACAGCTATGTGAGCTCAACCTGGCTGAAAAGCCACAGGAGGTTCAACCTCTCCAGTGTTTGGACACAGAAACACTCACTTAAAAGCCTGATGCTCAGGTGATTCTGACAGTGAATAGCCATATTACAGGTGATGTTACTGATCATGCAGGAAAACTCTGCTGTTATTTTCAGCCTCAGAGGGAAGCTACAGTATTACACAGTTGAATCACTTCCTGGACAGTACAAAACAACAACAACAACAACAAATATTTCCCAAATCAAATGGCTTTTCCCTGAATTGTGCATCATGGATGTGAAAATTCACGAGTGCCATTGTTAATGTTACAGTGTGAAGAACTACTAATGTTGCTGTGATTGTTTTCAGAAACCCTGGACGTGTTAATATTACGCTGGGGGAATGAAGGAATGAGGCATGAGGGAAACGTGTGTCACTGGCTATGTTTACATGCACATCAAATTCCGTTTCAGGTCTATATTTGGGTTGCAGCCATATTCCAAATACGATGTTTATATGCGTATAAGCATTTCAATATTCCTGTATACATGATTGTTGATTAAATACCTAGCCCACAGCTAAGCATCTGTTATCACCCACAATTCCTTTTGGACTGAGCTGCACATATATCTCCTTTCAGTGGATTTTCTGAATAAAGTGTTTACATGCAACACATTTCTGATTAAAACATGCATATTCCAGGGGTGGGAATTGGAATTTGCAGAATCAGAATATTGTCTTAATCTGAACTGGGCAATCAGATTGCGGTGTTTATGTGACTCAATACTAATTAGAATATCACCGAATTCTGATTAACATCGGAATGTGCATGTAAACGTAGCCATTGGGAAATGGGTAATTAACTGGTAAGATGTAACTGAATGTATGTGTGTGTATGTGAGTATCAATGGGAAATGTGTGTATATACATATGTAAATATGTATATATGCATATATGTATATGTGTATATCATTTTTCCTAAACTTAGTTGTTTAAAATTAAAGGGGGTTTAAAAGCCTCTCTCTCTCTCTCTCTCTCTCTCTCTCTCTCTCTATCCTGGTTATTTCTTTTCATCATGCAGAGTTTGTTGTGTGATTTTAATTATTTATTTGTTATGAGGCAAAAAGGAGAAACAGAAGAATGAGGGGTGACAGAATGAGAGCAGGATGGAGATGCCCTGTTTGCTTTTAATATGTACCTTCAAATGATCTCCCTCACTCTGTGTGTGTGTGTATTCCTATTTTAAGCAGCATTTTTATGGGATGTAGTGTGTGTGTTCCCAGTGTTTGGGCAGGTTGTGTCTCTCTTTTCTACTCCATTACATTACTGTTAACTTTCAAAATCTCAGACTTTAATCGCTTGTGGTCAGTTGTGTTGCGGTCACAGACAAGGGACCAAAATTAGTCTGTAACTGGGAAATTGGGGCTAAAATCATATAGTGTGTGCTAGGCTTTTCTCTGAGTTTCTCTCATGCTGCTGTTTATCTGTTTCTCTCCTCTCTGATCACGCACTCGTTTATCTCTCAATCTCTTTCTCCATCTGCTTTATTTAAGGTTATTGCTATCTCCTTGCCTCCCATGCCTCCATCCCATTATGACTGACGTGGTAATTGTGTGTTTGATGAATGATGCATTTATTCTGCATTTCAATTTAACACATGCAGGAACTGAAAGGTCACTACAGAGTTTATTACATTTGACTGTAAACCTACAAGTACTTCAGAATTAATGCAGTCTGAGCTGAGAGAAAGAATAAAAAAAAAACAGTAAGAGAAAGAAAGAAATGAAAGAACAAAAAGAAAATATAGAAAAAGAAAGAGAATAAAAGATTACAAATAAAAAAGTAAGAAAGAGAATGAGCATTTGAATCTTTTAAATTCAGGATTATTCAGGATGATTACAATGGAATAAATGAATATTACAGAAATAATAAAAACATCTCTATTCAGATCCATCCTGCATGTCAATGCTGCTGCGCTGATCACACAGTTTCCTCGAGCCCATTCTCACTGCTGTGTTAAAAATTCATTTTAGTACATCATTTTAGTGACAAAACACCAACAAACACAATAAACATAAATTCAATAAACACAATAACACAAAATAACAAACACAATGCATATAAATATAATAAACACAAAAATCATCACTTACACATGTATTCATTAAACCATCGCTCAGATCTGTCCACCAAACAGGAAGTCCACTCGCTCACAGTCACTTTATTATTCCTGTTCCTGTCACATGACCTATGTGCACACACACACACACAAACACACACCCACACACAGCCTTCAACACTTTAAGCTTCAGGTTAAATACAGCCAACACATTATAATGCTGATGAACTTTAGTTCTGTTAATTTGACTGTTTGTATTAAAGTCTTGTGTTTGTCCTTTGGCCCTGAGCTGAGCATCACTATTTCCCCCAGTTCTCCTTGTTTGACTAATTGCCTAGTTCCCATAGTCTTATAGGCCTTTTACACTGCACATATTTTCCATTGTTAAAGCACTATACAAATAAAATTTAATTGAATAAGCAAGAACCGACCCCATAAATAATATATTCTTTAAATCAGAAATGCACATTCAATAGACAATAATGAATAAAACAACAGAGTGCTGATGAAGCCATTAGATCAGAGGACACCAAACTGATTTAACCAGTTAGGAAATAAAACACTGTTATGGACAGAATGTTATTGAGAAAGGGCACATGCACACACACACACACACACACACACACACAGAGGGGGAGATAGAGAGAGGGATATAATTATGCGAATGTTAAATAGGGCTCACACAATTATATCACACACTAAAAAGGTCAGTTGGTGAAAGTATGTGTGTGTGTGTGTATGTGTGTCCCACTTGAAGAATGCATTAGCGCAGTGTTCCAGTGGCATCTTCTTATAGTAAAGCTTCTTCAGATCCTTCATACTCAACTTCCCATTTTTATTGCGATCCAACAGAGAAAACCAGCTCTAATATAGATAAATAGATATAGAGAAAGACAGAGAGAGAGAGAGAGAGAGAGAGAGAGAGAGAGAGAGAGACAGGAGATGAGCTTTTTTTTTTTTTAGTTTTTTGTTTATTTTGGCATGCTGTAGCAGGTATTACATCACAGCTATCAATGTGTCTTCTTTATTCCATATACTGTATATATATCGGTTAAGATGTTGGACTACTGTTCTGGAGGTTGTTAGTTCACATCCCAGAACCGCCAAGCTGCCACTGCTGGACCCTTGAACAAAGCCCTTAACCTTCAGCTGCTCAGTTGTATAAATGAGATAAATGTAAGATGCTCTGGATAAGGGCATCTGCCAAATGCCATAAATGTAAATCTGTTTGTAAGTTTTTTTTCTGTGGTGTAATAAAGAATCTAATTATATTTTTCCAGCAATGTTCATCAATGTAATGATTTAGTGCTCTTCCAGTGAAAATTCCATGTTTGTTCATTCCTCAGCTGTTAATTGTACCATCTTTCTTTTTTAAATATACAGACATATTCCTAAGAGCTTTATATATTGTGACAATGCGAGACCACTGGAGGGCTGAACACAGACACCAAGAGGCAGTGATGTGGGGAAGGTGCTCTTTATTTTTCAGAGTGGTGCAGGAATAAAGTGGGGGTGGAAGTGCTGCTGGCTGGTGAAGCTTGGTGTTGTCTTGGGGTTGTGCATGGCGAGCTGGCAGCCGCGGCGCGATGACGAGATGGAGGGGACACGGCATGGAGGTCGGCATGGAGGTCGGCATGCAGAGGCAGTGGCTATTCTTCCCCACTTCCCTACTTCCTGGGGGAGAAGTAGCCTCATGTGAAATTAGAATGGCAACCCTTCATCCACGTGCAGATTGATAGGAAGAAAAATATACTTGACTGAATCCCATTCTTCTTCATTTTTCATGTTCATGATCACAAATGTGATTGTCTTGCAAGTATACAATATGGGCTTTATATTTTTCATTTTAGATAATATTTTACTACATCTGACTGGGTTTACTAATACATTAACATTAAATGAGACAATTTTGATATTGTTATTGTAACTCATGGTGGTAAATTTGTTACATTTTGAAGATATGTACAGACATAGTCCCTTTGAACAAAATAATATTTGAAATGATTTGGAACAATAATTTGAATATCAAGAATATCAAAATTAATAATAAATGTCACACTTCCGACGTAATATACTCGTCATCAATAGCTAACAGAAAAAAAAACAAAATATTTGAACTTAACTGTTTCTATTGATTTTCAATGTACATTAGTCGAATGAAGGCAATGTAATGAGTTCAAAAGATTTTTCCAGTCTAATTTTGGTCTAGCAAAACATTCAAATCCTTGTTTAAATAAGATTTGGTGGTAGCTACTTATTTTGTCTCCTGAAGTTTTGAAGACGTTTCCTTGATATCTGCTGCTTTCACTACCTTTTCCCCTGATGTTTCCTCGATCCTACCAATTCCCATGCATATTGTTCCAACTGTTCTGCTGGACTTTCTGAAACAGTTGTCTCCTTGACAAATAACCCTCTCTTGGACATATCCTTTATAGCTTCTGATGCAGTGTTGTACAGTTGCATCCCATCTTCATAGAATACACGTAGCCTTGTGGGAGTTTGGAACCATTTCAGTTCAGAATATTTCAGAATATCTGTTTTCAAGGACAGCTGGTGGGTAACCCTGGTCAAAAAAAAAAAAAAGGTTCCCATTCACACAGAATTCCTTTTTCATCCAGGCCTTCCAAATGACCTCCTGTCTTCCCTTATATCTGGAGAACTTCACCAGAGTGGATTGAGAGTTTACATTCTCTGTGGGTTTGGGTGCAAGTGCTCTATGTGCTTTTTCAAGCTGCAGTTCCTGTACAGGAATATCCAGTCTATCATGCAAAAACTGCTCTATAAATTTGGTGACTGAAATCCACTCCACATTTCTGGAACATTATACTATATTATATACTATATATACACTACACATAAATATTCTTATATTATATTTGTTCTTCCTTCTTGGTTGATTAGTTTTCTTTCATGCTGGGACTGCACTTTAATCATTTTATGCAGTATTTCTTCCATGTTTTGGACATGCATTTCTATGGCAACGATGCGGTCCTCTGCATGACCAATTCTCTTATTTGTTTTGTTGTTCTCAATATCAAATGTTTTTTTTTTTAGTTCTCCTTTAATATCTTCAAGTTGACAATTGGTCTCTTTTTGAAATCTTTGTATTTTCTCCAGAATTGTTTTCATTTACAAAATCATTTATTTTCATGATGGTTTAGCTAATTGTTGCCATCTTGTTTTTGGGCTAGCGTGCTCTCTGCTCCTTGTACTTTTGGCTTGATCTCAGACGCCTCTGCTGTGCCTTAATTTCTTTATTTCTTTTCTTTCACTGGTCATGGTCACCCCAGTACTTTTTGTTATTTTACCCAATGTTTAGTGAATTAGTCAAGTATTAAAATGGTGAACTGTGTGTGTGTGTGTTTGTGTGTGAGTGTGTTTTACCTGTGCAAGCTGTACTCTCTGTGTGTGTGTGATGCAACTTGGTGTGTGTGCTGCTGTGTATCGTTTTCCCATTCTGCTGATTAACAAGAACCAGTCAAGCAGCCTGTAGGGAAACTGACCAAACTCCTGCTCTGAACACACTCCAACCCCTACAAACACACACACACACACACCCTCCTATTCAACCTGGAAGAATTTTATAAATTCAGATAAAATACCAAAATTAAATAAAAATAAAGTGCAATAATTTAACTAATACACAAAAGACGGGTGTGTTTTTGTACATAGTTTTCATTTACTGACATTAGAGTGTGGAGATCAGATCTGTGTGTGTGTGTGTGCGTGTGAAATACCCAAACATGGTCCATTGTGTGCTTTTCCAATGCGGCGTTTCTTGCGACATGCCTCTTTGTGAAGGAGACACTCATTGATGTAGGTTTTACCTAATACGCTACACACTGGCACCCCCTGCCTGCACACACACACACACACACACACACACACACACACACCACAAAATCAATTACTTGCTTATATGCATTAATAATTATTATTTTTCATTTAACAATAGTTGTTTTGATTTATGTGTGTGTGTGTGTGTGTGTGTGTGTGTGTGTGTACGTGTGTGTATACTAACTGAGGGCAGGTGGTTGGACAAACACACTTTGGGATGGGAATGTCTCCATTCTTCACCACCTGACACTGTGATCCAATGGGACTGTAACACTTCATTAACTCACACAGGAACGCTGCAGAAACATTAAAGTTCATTAATTCATTCATTTGTTCACTTTTCCTCAGTAAGTGTATAATCCAGGTGCAGGTAGTGGTGGATGAGGAATCTATCCCAGGCACAGGGCAGGAACAAGCTGTAAGAGATGACAGTCGATGATGTGTGTAGTGTTAATTCATCAACATATTGTAATAATGATAAACACTCATCTGACATCTGCATTAATGTCAGTTCAGTTTTTGATCAGCTGTGCAGAAACCCACTGGTGATCATTTTTCAGAAACCACAGGAAGACATTCTCCACTCTTAACCATTCACATCAAAATCACAACTTCTTACAAAGAAAACTCAGCTCTGTTTACCGTAAATCTGTTGGACTGGAATCCAGAAAGCTGATGTAAATAAAATAGCTGATGCTGTGAAAAGAGATTTTTCCAGAATCAACTTTTCATGTGTAAAACTGTAAGTGTTAAAACTTGATGCTGTACAGAAGATGATTGCATTTTGATCTTTAGCCTGGAAACCTTAACTAATCACATGTTCCAGGAGTGATCTGGTTGTGTTCCTGTTTTCATTTACTTGTAGTTATAAACGGTTATATAGCTGGAGTAGCAGGAAAAAACTGATAAACACTTGATCACACATGATCCATCAGTTAAAGAGCTGCTTGTCTGTTGTTTGAAAAAAAAAATTACTTGAGTGTGTGGTCAGAACATTCTGTGACGTCGTCGTAGTCTCCCCTTTGGGTTTCATACCGATTCGACTGGCCGTGTAACACAAGAACATTTTATCGTTATTAATTTTGAGAGACATCAGTGTTGGGCTGCATGGTGTTACAGAATAGTCTCCTCACAGCTCCAGAGTCCTGGGTTTGATCCTGAGCTCTCTCACACACACAAACATGGGGTTTCACATGTTCTCCCTGTGCTAGTGTTGGTTTCCTCCAGCACCTAGTATTCCTGGGACATACTCCAGGTCCGCCGTGACTCTGACCAGGATAAAGTGCTTACTGAAAGTGAGTGATCAGTGCTGGGTTTAATATATCTCACCTGCATCCACTCGACCCACATACGGCTTGAGCTCACTGTCCATCTGCTTCTGTTTGCATTGAGCTCTCCCTCCCTACACACACACACACACACACACACACACACACACAGATTAATGCACATTCACTGCATTCCTCCTCACACATGGACTGCAGCTTCTGATTTACCTGCTGCCCCTGTATGATCTGGTGTGTGTGTTTGACAGCACCAGAAAGAGGGGAACTTTATGTTTTTACACTGTAAAACTAATATTAACAAACATTTCATTTAAATAATTACATAATCTGCCTGAAATAATTTGTTATTAATAATCATTCTCATAAATACTTTTTGTTGCCATTGTTACTCACCAAGGTGATGCAGAGGTTAAAGGTCATCAGGAGGGAAAGCAGAAGGAGGTGTGTGTGTCTAAGCATCTGTGTAATAATAATTCACATAATAATAATTAGTATTGTTTGCATACTCATTATAATGACATTGTGTTTATTACATCACTCTGCCTTACCTTCAACCTTCTATCTACCATGTTACCCTTCTATCTACCGCGTAAGTTTACCTGTGCCATAATCGCTGCTGTGTATGTCCCCCCAGATGCTAATGCTAAACTAGCCATGAAAGAACTCTGGGCTAGCATTAGAAAACAGAACATACTGATGGTGCCTTTATTATTACTGGCGATTTCAATCACGCCAAATTAAGGACTGGATTTCCCTGTCCCACAACAATACTTTGGATCATGTCTACACTAATGTGATTGAAGCTTATAAAAGCCATCACTCTCAAACCTTGGTCAATCTAATCACCTATCCCTGTTGCTAATCCTGAAGTATACCCCCATCATGAAACTTGTTAAAACATCAGTGAGAACTGTGAAAGTGTGGCTAGAGGGGGCAGACTCCTTATTATAACATCAGTTCCAGCACACAGACTGGAGCTCATTTGCTGCTTTCACCACACAGGACTCCTACATGGACACTGACATCCACACTAACGCCATTCTTCACCATTTTAACAGATGTGTTGACTCAGTCACTTCTCTTAAGACTGATAAAATATATCCCAATCAATGAATAAAGAATAAAGAATAAGGAAGTGAATAAAGAAGTCTATCTCACACTGAAGGCATGAGATGCTGCTTTCAGGTCTGGAGACCGGGAAGCTTACAGTGCATCCAGTGCCAACCTGAAGTGAGGATTCCAAGCACAAATGCAAGCTGCAGATAGAGGACAATTTTAAAACCTCTTGACGCATGTGGCAAGCCAGCCAACATCATTCTCTCAACCAGTGACAGTTCCTTCCTGGAGAAGCTCAACACTTTTTATGCTTGCTTTGACCAGAAACATACAACAGCATCTGCCAAAGCTGAGCTTCCACTTGGTGACCCCCAGCTCTCTTTCTCCACCAGAGATGTGTGCCCCACTCTGAGCAGGGTGGACATACGCAAGGCTGTTGGCCCCCATAGCATCCCAGGCTGGGTGCTCAGAGCATGTGCGGAGAAGCTAGCCAGGGTTTTCACAGATATATTCAATTTTTTGTTGGCCAGAGCAGTTGTCCTCAACTCCTAACTCATCCCTGACTCATCTGGAAAATAGCAACTCCTATGTTAGAATGCTCTTCATTGACTTTAGTTCTGCATTTAATACTGTCATTCCATCTAAGCACTGCTCTCTGCAACTGGACTCTGGACTTTTTGAATTGGCAACAACACCTCCTCCACCATCATCCTAAACACTGGTGTACCACAAGGCTGCATGCTGAGTCCATTCCTCTACTCCCTTTTTACCTCCGACTGCATACCTGTGCATAGCTCCAACTCTATAATCAAGTTCGCAGATGACACTATGTTGGATGGCCTGATAAGAGATGATGATGAGACAACCTACAGGGAAGAGATTCAGCATCTGGTAACATGGTGTGCCAATAACAACCTTGACTTTAACACGCAGAAAACCAAAGAACTGATTGTGGACTACCAGAAGTCCCTGAGGAAACCACAAACACAGCCCAACACAGCACAACTTTATCTTTATTAATGGGACTGAGGTAGAGCGGGTCTCTAGTTTCAAGTTTCTAGGTGTCCACATCTCCACTGACCTTTCCTGGAAACTCAACACCTCCTCTCTTCTCAAAAAGGCACAACAGCACCTGTACCATCTGAGGAGACTGAAGAAAGCTCATCTTGCTTCTCAAATCATGGTGAACTTCTATCTTGAACTTCTATATTGAAAGCATCCTTTCAATCTGCCTCACAGTATGGTACAACAACTACATAGGGTGTGACCGGAAGGCACTACAACAGTGAAATAGTGAAAACTGCACAACACATCATTGGAACACAGTTAGACAACATTACGGACATTTATCAAAAGCATTGCTTGTGGAGAGCGAGAGGTAATATCAAGGACACCTCCCGTCCCCACCATGGACTATTTGTACGTTTCCCATCAGGAAAATGCTACAGAAGTCACACAAAAAGGCTCATGAAGAGCTCTTTCCCTTCAGCTGTTCTAATGCTGAACTCAGCTTCTAAGCGTTAACTGCGTTAACTCCACCTACTAACTAAACATTAGGATTAGACACCATACTATACTGTATAGTACATTACTGCTGTATTGTACATTATCTGAAATTATTTGCAAGTACTTGCACTTTACTGCAATTATCTGTCATTACTACAACTATTTATATCAGACTGTTATTTGCACATTATTGCTATTTGCACATCTGCATTTACTGTAATCCACTGTATGTATCTACTGTATCATATTGCATGCCTCATGCTGTTTATCTCTACCTGTATATTGTCTATCTCAACTTACTGCACCATAATTCTTATTTATATTATTTAACTTAATTGCCATTTGCATTACTGGTATGCATCATACTGTGTACCTTCACCTGTACACAGTTCTATTAACTTATTGCACCATAACCTCATTTATTTCATTTAACCGTTTTGCTATTTGCACTACTGATTAGATGCTGACTGCATTTTGTTGTCTCTGTACTCGTACTCTGACAATGACAATAAAGCTGAATCTAACCTAACCTAACCTTCATTGATTAATGTTAACACTCTTACCTCACTCCCTTTGTCTGTCTGAATCTGTCTCCCTTTCTCTCTTCCTCTTTGCTTTCTCTTGTTTTTGTTCGTTTCTTCTTTCCACAATTCTGTAGCAAAACCTCTGCTCTGCCTCTCTTTACGGTTTTTCCCCCCTTTCTTTTTTTCCCCATCTGTTTCTGTGGCTGTAAATCTCAGGAGTCATGCCACCCCCAATCAACACAACAGTTCTGTTCATCCCTCTCTCTGTTCATTCCTCTCTGTTCATCCCTTTCTGTTCTATTCCTCTATCTATTCTGAGTTCTGTGTATATATAATCTGCATGTATAATCTGTATTTATAATCTCTTCTGGGTCCTGTGTGTATAATCGACATGTATAATCTGTTCTGGGTTCTCTGTGGGTATAATCAGTGTATAATCTGTTCTGGGTTCTGTGCGTGTATAATCTGTGTGTGTAATCTGTTCTGGGTCCTGTGTGTGTATAATCTGTGTGTGTAATCTGTTCTGGGTTTGTGGGTATAATCTGTGTGTGTAATCTGTTCTGGGTTCTCTGTGGGTATAATCTGTGTGTGTAATCTGTTCTGGGTTCTGTGCGTGTATAATCTGTGTGTGTAATCTGTTCTGGGTTCTCTGTGGGTATAATCTGTGTGTGTAATCTGTTCTGGGTTCTGTGCGTGTATAATCTGTGTGTGTAATCTGTTCTGGGTTCTGTGCGTGTATAATCTGTGTGTGTAATCTGTTCTGGGTCCTGTGTGTGTATAATCTGTGTGTGTAATCTGTTCTGGGTTTGTGGGTATAATCTGTGTGTGTAATCTGTTCTGGGTTCTCTGTGGGTATAATCTGTGTGTGTAATCTGTTCTGGGTCCTGTGTGTGTATAATCGACATGTATAATCTGTTCTGGGTTCTCTGTGGGTATAATCTGTGTGTGTAATCTGTTCTGGGTTCTGTGCGTGTATAATCTGTGTGTGTAATCTGTTCTGGGTTCTGTGCGTGTATAATCTGTGTGTGTAATCTGTTCTGGGTCCTGTGTGTGTATAATCGACATGTATAATCTGTTCTGGGTTCTGTGCATGTATAATCTGTGTGTGTAATCTGTTCTGGGTTCTGTGTGTGTATAATCTGTGTGTGTAATCTGTTCTGGGTTCTCTGTGGGTATAATCTGTGTGTGTAATCTGTTCTGGGTTCTGTGCGTGTATAATCTGTGTGTGTAATCTGTTCTGGGTTCTGTGCGTGTATAATCTGTGTGTGTAATCTGTTCTGGGTTCTGTGCGTGTATAATCTGTGTGTGTAATCTGTTCTGGGTTCTGTGCGTGTATAACATGCATGTATAGTATGTTCTGGGTTCTCTGTGTGTAATCTGTGTGACTTCACTAGTGAATAACAATATTTCACATCAAGATGGTTCCAACTTTCTTGAATAGCAGTTCACAGATCAGCTTTGCAGGATAGATTCTTGTCATGGACCATTTTTTAAAATTTCCACCACAAATTTTCGGATTGAGATCCAGACTAAGGGTTAGTTCTGAATAATGTCTATGTGTGTGTGGACTCATGACGTTATGAAACTTGTCTGCCCACAGTTATAACTAACAAACACTAATCCTGCAATATGAAGTTTTATCATAGCATAAAAAAGGCATAATGTTAAAAAGGCCATCGGAAAGACTGTCAGTCAGATTACATTTTGGATGGGACAAACGTAAGCATACACACGTACAGTTTTACTGCAAAATTATTATTATTATTATTATTATTATTATTAGTCTGATTTTGTGTGTCTGTGTGTAATTTAATTTTTTATGTACATGAAGAGGGATATTATCAAGTTGTACACCCGAGTTCTTAAACATGTCCAGTTTTCATTTCCCAAAGAGTAACTGTACATATAAATCTATTGTTTCACTCTCTCCATATGTGCATGCTAACTCAAACTCTCTGCTACCTGTCTAAAAATAAACCCACTGAAATATTAGCATGGAGAAGAATATAAGATGGAGTCCTGCACACATGTAGCCTCCGATACAACAAGAGGCATCAAGAGGAGCAACAAGCTTGTAGTTAGCATGACAAAAATTCTGCTTACACTCCACCTATGCAATGTAATTTGCTTATATGCAAAATTACTGTGTATCCTGCATGCATCTATACACATACTGTAAGGGTTATATTCTAACCATAAGCGTGTTAAAGGAAACTGTTTCAGAGATTTGACACAGGCAGGAAAATTCATTATCATACAGTAAAACACAGTATAGTTATGGTTAGATTATTTTTGATGCACTGGTATTATTTGACAATTTTACAGTTGCTTAGTATAGTGACATAATGACAGTGACAGAGGGAATAGTTTTAATTGATGTAAATCTTTATTACAAAGCTTTGTTTTGTATTTTAATATAAGTGCCACTTAAAAGAAACTGTTCTTCAGCCTGCTGGTTCACTGACTAAGAGGAAAAAAAGATGATGTGAGACTGCCGACTGGTAATGTTGTTTAGTACCTTATGGAGTTTGTCTGAGTAGCATAATTATACATAAACATAATTTTATATAATTATAAACTTTAGAAGAATATGCTAAAATTCAGAATGCCAACAATCACCATTGCAATCAACAAAAAATGATGAGCCAGTTTTTATTAAGCCAGGAACTGATGAACTTGGGGGGGAAAAAGCTTATAGGGAGAATCGGCCTACCACCTATTTAGGCTGTAAACTCTTTAGGCTACAGAGAATTTCCACATTTTGAAATATACCGTTACCTTACCACATTACCATGTGACTCGCGACCCCAGCTGTGTTTGTGGCTATTCAATCCATGTCCCCTGCTCATTTCCAAAGAGACTGGAAACCACAAGTGTTAAATACAAAACTGGAAATAATATTCCAGATTAATTAAGGGTCAATCTCCATGCTATTCATACAACAGCCTTTTTAACGTTATGCCTTTTGTGCTATAATATTCAAGTTCATGTAACAGACTTTATTCGATTCTGTTATATTGTACTAATTGTGGATGTACTGGCGCTCGTTGTGTGTGTGTGTGTGTGTGTGTGTGTGTGTAATGTATTTTTTGGCGCGCTAGAGTGTCACAGGTTTTGAGTTCTGTCTGGTGTGGGTTGGAGAATAAAAAGTTAAGAAGAGTTCAGATGTTCTCGTTTATTGTTTTCTTATCCATAAGTGTTTAGGGGAACCCTGCACGAACGCTCGGTCACATTCATATTATGTTTGCATTTATTTATAACTTTTTTTTTTTTTTTTTTAATGAAACGCCAGTCATATTTCAGCCAATGAACATAACAGTAGTCATTCCAACATATTGTATAGAAAGATATTGAACATAGACTACAATATGTAGAATATGAGAATATAAAGTAAAACTTTGATACAAAAAAATAAAATAGATAATAATAATAATAATAATAATAATAATAAAAAAAGGAAAAGGAAAAAGGTACGAGATCATCATACAAATAACGTAAAAGATTCACATATAGACCTAGTGCTTTTTGCTTTTTCAACTCAGTATAATGTTTCATATCTTTCTGAAACAACAAAAAACTGGGTTTTCCTTTAGCCCATTTCTGTTTATGTATATGGTGTTTATTTGTTATAACTCTTGGTAGGCAAGTTTCGTACCGTGACGTTTTTGCGCATGTGCAGTGATTTAAATCGAGCTGTAAACTGTTAATGCATGTGTGGTACAGATCAGACTGAATCTTCGCTACCTGACCAAGTCCTTGCCCAAGTTTACACCGTGCATGCGTGATGCAAATCGGGCAGCAGACGCAGCTCAGGTAACTACCGCGTCACCACACTGATGACCTGATTGTGTGTGCAGAGAACAGAAGCAGTTCAGGCTCGCAAGACCATCAGAAATCAGCTGAAAACCTTTATTTCTGAATCCTGATACACTCGCTCGCTTGGTGGAAAAAGAGTCTTTTTTTTTTTTTTTTTTTTTAAATCAGCATCTTATTTCTTAGAAAGATTTGATAGATGTAGAGGATTTGGGAGATCAAATCCTTGTGGAAGTGGAGTGGGAAATCAAGATTGCCAAATCAAGATGTGCTAAGTCAGTAGATTCTTACCCAAAAAGAGTGAATGCTGTATTACAAGCAAAAGATGATTTAAGAAAGTATTAAATTATAAAATATTCCAGTAGGTGAATAAACAAGCTCCAGTTAGTCCAGAACGTAGTGTTATCTTGAGCAATAGCTCCACCTTGTGGCAGTTAGTACTTTGTTAGTATTTTCTTATTTGACCTCATATCCTGTTGGGGCGGGCTCTAACAATCAGGGAGTTAATTGCTTATGGTATACGTTTGTCAGTATTGTGTCAGTTCCTTAATCTGAAGCCATTTTTTTTCTGCTTGTTAAAAAGCAATGCCTGTAAGTATACTTTATCTATATTACTGAGAGTTTTTTTTTGTACTTGCAGAAATGTTTAGCCATGAAATCTTACCTAAAGATTTACTAAACTATTTAATAAACTTACCATTTCATCTATTTAACTGTAATGACTTACCTGCTATATTATTTCTTGTATGTTGTTTCAGTTTCACACTTGAAACCATTACAACTTCATAAAGATTATCCATATGCCTGTGGAGTGTTGTGGGGAAAGTGTCTAGCTGTTCAGCTAGCTAAAAGTCAAATGGTGAAGACATGAGCTTCACCAGGTTGGGTGAGTATTAGCAATTCCTAGTAGTTTGATGGAGTTTGTCAACTTTTTTGGAACCATATGTTTTCTTCGAGCTGTTCAGCTGTTCCTTGAGCAAAATGGCTGTTGTCTTACCAGTTAGCAGTTCCACATGGGAAGTTGTTTTGAGCTCTTAAGGTCATCAGAACTCACTTACAATGTACTAGACTGTCCAGTTTGGCTATAATCAGTATTGAGTGAAAACATGCCAAGGCCTTGAATTTAGATGACTTTGTTACGAGACATGCTGAACAGCATAGTAATGGTCACATTCAGCTATTATAGACTCAATTCCCTTGTCTGCCTCAATTTTCAGTGGTAGTAGTAGAAAGCATCTGTAAAAATACTGTACACCAAAAATCATTAATGTTTCTAATTTGTTGGTGACACCATAGATTTAAGGACTAAAGTTTGCTATTTTGTTGTGTATTATATTTCATCCAACTAAGTTGTTGTAGTTGTTCCTCTTTTGGCTGTTCCGGTTAGGGGTTGCCACAGCGGATCATTGGTCCGCGTATTTGATTTGGTACAGTTTTTACGCCAGATGCCCTTCCTGACGCAACCCTCCCCAATTTTATCTGGGCTTGGGACCGGCACTCAGAGCACACTGTAGCACGCAACCCCAGTGACTGCCTCAATTCCCTGGCTGAGAAATGAACCCAGGCCGCAGCGGTGAGAGCGCTGTGGCCTAACCATTAGTCCTCCAGGGACCCTATTTCATGCAACTAAGTAAAGATATTAATAAAATAAATTGTTCTGCCTGGGTAAAATTATACACCTACTACTACATAGCAGGTTCAGGGATATTTATAATTAGTTCCTGTGATTAATACACAATGTCTAGGTACAGTGAAGCTTCTCAATTGATTTTTTAATTTTTATGTAATCAAACAAAGGTATTAAGATTATTATTTTGTGATCCATCAGTGAAAATGTAACTGTAATACAAACGCAACTTGTTGGTTACTTATTATTTCTCATAATTGTTAAGGCCTCGTGCCAGTGGGGGTCAGTAGTGGTTGTTTTTGTGTTTGTATGTCTATTGCAGAAAACTACAACCCCTATGGTGCTGTGCTGGGGACCAGCTGTCTAGTCAGAGCCCTCCACTTAAGCAGAAGACAGACAGAGCTAACAAACTTCAAGAGTAATAGACCTAGGCTGCTCAGTAGAACATTGATTGTAGAGCTGTATTTATAGTCTATGTGGATGTGTAGGATTAAATTGTAAGTGTGTGTGTGTGTTAGCTTCTCTTGCATTGGTCTTTTAGGGGTTGGCTGCATTTCCTTTGGGAATGTTTCAAGGGAGGGTAGAACTGCTTTTAAATGTTCTGCGTTGCATAGTGGATCTTAATTTGTTTGCATGTACTGAGTCTCACCTTGTTTTATAATGTAAATAGGACAACACTGTAAATACAACAGTACTGTGGGCTGTACACTAATTTATACACTCACAGTCCACTTTATTAGGAACACTTGTACACCTACACATTCATGCAGTTATCTAATCAGCCAATCATGTGGCAGCAGCACAATGCATAAAATCATGCAGATACAGTTCAAGAGCTTCAGCTAATGTTCAGAATAAAAAAAAAAAAGTGTGATTTCTGGGACTTTGTTGCATGGTTGTTGGTACCAGAAAGTCTTGTCATCGAAACTGGACAGTTTTGGTGAGTCTGTACCCGTGATAGCCTCAGATTCTTGTTCTTTGCTGACAGGAGTGGAACCTGATGTGGACTTCTGCTGTTGTAGCCCATCCACCTCAAGGTTTGATGTGCATTTTGAGATGCTTTTCTGCTCACCACAGTTGTAAAGTTTACTTATTCGAGTTACTATAGACTTCCTGTCAGCTCAGACCAGTCTATTCATTCTCTCTCATCAATGTGTTTCAGCCTACAGACCCTGTTGTGTAAACTCTAGGAACTGTTGTTTGTGAAAATCCCAGGAGATAAGTCGTTTCTGAAAAACTCAAACCAGCCCATCCGGCACAAACAACCATGCCACGGTTAAAGTCACAGAGATCACGCTTTTTCCCCATTCTGATATTTGATGTGAATATTAAGTGAAGCTCTTGCCTGTATTTGCATGATTTTATGCATTTTTGCTGCTGTCAAGTGATTGGCTGATCGGATAACTGCATAAATGAGCAGGTGTACAGGTGTTCCTAATACCTCCTAAAAGTGAGCAGTGAGTGTGTGTTCTGCCTTTATTCGACTCCAAGAGTGGATATGGGTTGTAACAAAATGAGGGCTTGTCTGGGATATATTTAATTCTGATTAACTGGTGTTTGTCTGTCTTTTTTGGGAGTAGTGTGGAGCTTGCTAGTAGTGTGTCTCAGCTACCTTCAGTGCTAAGCATTTTATTGCAAAGCCCATTTGGGAAGCTTGTGTTGTAAGCATGATTTGGTGGCAAAATACCTCAGTGTGTCTTTCTCATTATTTGTTAAAACGAGACATAAATTCAAAGGTTGTTTCAAATTTAGAGAAGTTTGGATTGTTGGCTTCATGGCTGGTGCCCCCTGTGGAGGGTGAGGAGCTTGAAGGGAAGGTTGAGCCTGATGAGTCTTTGTTAGGAGGTAACTCCAGGTGGGAACGCTGCTGCAGCAGAAATAAAGCCGTCTTTTTCAATGCCACACTTTGACCCATCCTCTCCCAGTTCTCTTGGATCTAGAACAGAAGCCTGGCTGCAAGGCTGCCTAGCTGATCTCCAGAGAGAAGCTGCAGCTAAGACTGAAGTGAAATACAACCAGAAAGTTGGAGACTGAGCCTGATAGAGTGGTGAGAATCAGGCAGCTGGCACTAGAGGCACATGGCATGGCAGCTATTACTTCTTTCTCGTCTCCTGCTCAGAGTTCCAAAGGATCTGCAGGAGGCCTCAGGTCTGACTCACCAGTATAGTGCAACCTACAGATTGCTTCTGTGCCACAATTTGCCACCAAAAATGTGTCGTGCCTATCACTCCAATGTAAATTACAAGGCAAAGCAAAGAATATTGTCTTCCATATCAGTAGAAGAAAGCATGCAATATGATCAAGTAAAGGTAAACCTCTTGCGAGCATGTGAGTTGGTAAAGCATATAGGCAGCATTTCTGCCATGCAAAGAAAGTATCAAGCTAGACATTTGTTGAGTTTGCTAGGGAAAAGGAGGCTCTTTTTGACAAATAGTGTGCTGCCAGTAAGACAACTAATTTCCTAGAAGAGATTAACCCTCTGGGGTCGACCAACACGCCGGCGCGTTTTGTGGCATCTTCTACTGATAACGCCGAAAGAACTTAAATTACTCTGTCAGTTTTGATCATACAGATATGAGCAATACATCATTCAAATCTGTAAAGGGTCTACTTTTATTTGTATACACCCATAATAACAACAAAACGCTGTGCTTTTGTAGAACAAAGAAAACAGACAGGGTGCGTTCTGTCTTCTCTGTCCCTGTCACCTCTCTTCACAGACCCGTAAATAAAACACCCTGAATCTCAGCGAATACTTGCCTCAAAGACATGAGAAATATATGTATAGAAAGCTTGAGTTGTCTACTTCTAAATTAAACAACTCAAGTTGAAAACAAATTATCTCTTTTTATCTAATCCGTATGAAAGTAAGGAGTGGTACGGTTTCTCCTGTCTCACCTCATTATAGCTAATGTGATCTCGCCTCGCACTGAGCGTTCATATGGAAACGATCTGAGGTGAGCCAGGTAATTATGTACACGCCTCCGAGAAATGGCATAAAACGTCAAGCTTCTTCACAGAATTTACTCACTTTTTCTGCGCGTTTGGATGATGGCACGCTACACGGGTGAAGAAGCACTATGGCTGGTTCTGGACAGCGACGAAGAGATTACTTTCTCCTCAGAGGAAGAATGCGACACGGATGACGAGCGTTTGCATTTTGAAGAGCGAGTGGACCCAGCGGAGGATATCATTCCTGACGAGTAAGCCCTTAATTATTTCTTTCATCATTTAAAATGTTGCTAACCCTTATAAGATTACCTCTATGGTAATATTATTTGTGGTTGATAGTGTTAGAATATAGTTTCTTTGTTATTGGCGTTCTCTTTTCTCATCAAGTATGCAACTCCATTCAGAATCTTATAGAGCAAGTGTGCATTCACTATTTAACAGATGTTACAGATGTTAATTTGATTCATTTACTGTATGGTAAAATGTGTGCTATGTGGTAATTGTGTTCTTTTTTTCTAAAATTAGTACTAGTATCAGTGAACATCACAATAATGTTAATAATGTAGTTTATTTGTTTACTTAATGCTTACTTTTTTTATTTCAGACGTGAGAAAAACAGTGCAAAAGAATCTGTGGCAAAGAGAGCCAAAGCAGATAAGCAGCCCACTCTGTCACGGAACACAGAGACTGATGTTGACATGGCTCCGCAGGCTCTGAGATTCCTGCCCACACGGGAACCTGGACCACAGCTAGACCCAAGACCCTGTGAGGCACACACTCCCATGAGTCTCTTCAACATGTTTTTTTTCTGCAACTGCTGTGTCAACTCTGTGTCGAAACACCAATGCTCAGGCTGCCAGGGCACGTGCAAAGGGCCATAAATATAAATGGACAGACGTCAGCATCAGTGAACTGTACTGTTACATTGGGCTACTCTACTACATGGCCATAGTGAAGTTGAGGTCCATCAGAGACTACTGGCGGCAGGATAGTGTTTTCTCTGTTCCTTTTCCTGCCACAATCATGTCAAGGGACAGATACCGCACCATTTCATGGAATCCGCACGAGTCACCTAGATGCAGACAAGGACAGTGCCCGAAAGAGGGGCACAGCTGAACACGACCGTCTTTTCAGGATCAGACCCCTCATGGACACTATCCGGTATGCATGTAAGGCCATCTATCATCCAAGACAAAATTTGGCAGTGGATGAAAGAATGGTGGCATGCAAAGCAAACACAGGAATGACTCAGTACATGAAAGCCAAACCAACCAGGTGGGGCTTCAAGTTGTTTGTTCTTGCGGACTCATCAAATGGATATACTGTAGATTTTGCTGTGTACACAGGAAAGAACAACTTTCCCACAGCTGTGACATCTCTGTTGGACAATAGAGTTTTAGGCTCTGGGTACCATGTATACATGGATAATTTTTACACTAGTCCCAAGCGTCTAACAGACTTGTTTGCTTTGAAGTTTGGTGCATGTGGGACTTACAGAGACAACAGGAAGGATTGCCCTCGGAATGCAGCTAACTCACTCTCCAAAAAATCTGTGAGGGGCTCCATCAGGTGGATTCGAGATGGACATCTTGTGTTTGTGAAATGGATGGACACACGAGAGGTGTCTGTCTGTTCCACCATCCATGCTGCTCATACAGGAGACACTGTGCAGAGGAGGGTGAAAACACAAAATGGATGGAGGGCAAAGAGTTTTCCATGTCCTGCATCTGTGACTGCATACAACCAGCACATTGGGGGTGTTGACCTGTCTGATCAGCGGTTACAGTACTACACCACACAGCACAAAACAATGAAGTGGTACAGAAAGCTATTTCTACACTTCTTGGACATTGCTGCCACCAATGCCTTTATTGTACACAAAGAACATTATGGCACCATGAGCCACAAGGAGTTTATGGAAGAACTAATTGCAGAGCTCTGTGGTGTGTCACAGAAAATAACACCAAAACGGACCAGTGTTGACCATGTGCCAGTTCCAGGAGCTGAGCAGGCCTCAGATGCCACTGCTGGTCGCCGGATCTGTGTGCTTTGCAAAGCAAAGCATGGTAACAGCCAGGACACTCCTTGGAAATGCCAGGCATGTGATATTCACTTGTGTGAAAAGGAACTGTTTCCTAGAGTGGCACAAAGATGTATAGCTGTATAGATGTATAGCTGTTCAATTCTGTGGGCTTCAAAGAGTGGGTTTTTACTATATTCTAAATAAACTACAAACAAAAAATATATAAATTTCTTTTGTCCTCACATTCTTTTTCATAGCATTTCCCTCTCAGCCTCATTCCTGACTGAACGGCTCATTATGCAGGTCATTATGCGGGTCTTTGTCTTCTCAGGTGTCAATCACATTATTATTCATGATCATTGACGCCCTCTTGCATATGCCCTTTCAAAACAAAAAGTGTCTTAGAAAATTTAAATCAGTATATTGTTTCCTGTGAATGAGTGAACAAGATGATTATCACATCATTTTGATGCAAAAACTCTAGGCTACAAGATCCAGTTCTCAAAAGTCTTGTGAATGAATGTTCTGTATGTGTTTTATGGCCTTATTTCAGTGACTTAAAATTTTAGTTTTTCACTAAGCACGCATAAACGCTGTTTTCTGAAAAACACAATCATGTATAAACATGCTGCGCACACATTATTGTAGCCCAGTTTGTGCTGATTACAGTGTTATCAGATTTTAGCCATTAATATGTTTAAAAGCAACTGAAAAAAAGCACAAATGTCAGGGCATGTCAAAATTTGTCCAGGGCCCGAAAACACCCTCAGACCCCAGAGGTTTGATAGGGTCTGTAGAGGTTTGATAGGGTCTGTAGAGGTTTGATAGGGGCTGTAGAGGTTTGATAGGGGCTGTAGAGGTTTGATAGGGGCTGTAGAGGTTTGTAGAGGCTTGATAGTGTCTGTAGAGATTTGATAGGGTCTGTAGAGGTTTGTAGAGGTTTGATAGGGTCTGTAGATGTTTGATAGGGTGTGTAGAGGTTTGTAGAGGTTTGATTAGGGTCTGTAGAGGTTTGATTAGGGTCTGTAGAGGTTTGATTAGGGTCTGTAGAGGTTTGTAGAGGTTTGATAGGGTGTGTAGAGGTTTGTTAGGGTCTGTAGACGTTTCTAGAGATTTGATAGGGTCTGTAGAGCTTTGATAGGGTCTGTAGAGGTTTGTAGAGGTTTGATTGGGTCTGTAAAGGTTTGTAGGGGTTTGATAGGGTCTGTAGAGGTTTGTAGAGGTTTGATTGGGTCTGTAAAGGTTTGTAGGGGTTTGATAGGGTCTGTAGAGGTTTGATAGGGTCTGTAGAGGTTTGATAGGGTCTGTAGAGGTTTGTAGAGGCTTGATAGTGTCTGTAGAGGTTTGATAGGGTCTGTAGAGGTTTGAAGAGGTTTGATAGGGTCTGTAGAAGTTTGTAGAGGTTTGATAGGGTGTGCAGAGGTTTGATAGGGTCTGTAGAGGTTTGTAGAGGTTTGATAGGGTGTGTAGAGGTCTATAGAGGTTTGATAGGGTCTGTAGAGGTTTGTAGAGGTTTGATAGGGTGTGTAGAGGTTTTCATAGGGTCTGTAGACGTTTGATAGGGTCTGTAGAGTTTTCATAGCGTCTGTAGAGGTTTGTAGATGTTTGATAGGGTCTGTAGAGGTTTGATAGGGTCTGTATAGGTCTGTAGAGGTTTGATAGGGTCTGTATAGGTCTGTAGAGGTTTGATAGAGTCTGTAGAGGTTTGTAGATGTTTGATAGGGTCTGTAGAGGTTTGATAGGGTCTGTATAGGTCTGTAGAGGTTTGATAGGGTCTGTATAGGTCTGTAGAGATTTGATAGGGTCTGTAGAGGTTTGAAGAGGTTTGATAGGGTCTATAGAGGTTTGATAGGGTCTGTAGAAGTTTGTAGATGTTTGATAGGGTGTGCAGAGGTTTGATAGGGTCTGTAGAGGTTTGTAGAGGTTTGATAGGGTGTGTAGAGGTCTATAGAGGTTTGATAGGGTCTGTAGAGGTTTGTAGAGGTTTGATAGGGTGTGTAGAGGTTTTCATAGGGTCTGTAGAGGTCTGTAGAGGTTTGATAGGGTCTGTAGAGGTTTGTAGAGGTTTGAAAGGCTCTGTAGATGTTTGTAGAGGTTTGAAAGGCTCTGTAGATGTTTGATAGGGTGTGTAGAGGTTTGATAGGGTCTGTAGAGGTTTGTAGAGGTTTGAAAGGGTGTGTAGAGTTTTGCTAGGGTCTGTAGAGGTTTGATAGGGTGTGTAGAGGGGGCCAAGGGAAGTGCACGGGCCGGTGCCTGTTAAGCACTGTTATAGCTCTGGTAGATATTGTGTTTTGTTATTTGCTTACATTGGGCTTTGGTTGGAGCCGTTAGATCCTTCCAAATGCCGGCTAGCGATTTCAGGGCGGCGTGAAATGGAAATGGAAGCGGAATAGAGGTGAGCCACTAGTATGAGCAGGTCAACCTCCTGCGACCACATGGTCACATTACCACCCTCCAAAAGAGAAAGAAAGAAAGAAAGAACCGCCCCACCATCACCCCGCACATGGAAGGTATTAGTTCATATCAGTATTAGTCCTAACCTTTTTTTTCTTTCATTTTAGGGTGCTACGAGTAGAAGCGCGGAGTGGGGGTGAGCCACTAGACTGAGCAGGTCATCCCCCTAGGGTTAGGGTTAGGGGGTTAGGGGTTAGGGTTAGGGGGCTAGGGTTAGGGTTAGGGGTTAGGGGTTAGGGGGTTAGGGGTTAGGGTTAGGGGGCTAGGGTTAGGGTTAGGGGTTAGGGGTTAGGGAAAGATCAAGTCCTCATATGTTGAGTGTATGCTCTTTAGTGCACAGGCTCACTTTGTTCTATTCTAGAGTTAAAAAGAACGAGGCCAGACCCGTTTTCTTATACAAATACAAAAAAAATTTTTTTTATATATAAGTTGGATCCCTGGGTAAGGGTGATCCTTAAACAGTGCAAATTTAAAATCCCCAAATGGTAAATGAGTAAATAAAAAATAAAAAAATATAAATTTAAAAAACATAAAATATATAAATAAATAAAATAAAAAGAAAGGATGCTTTTTTAAAATATGATTAAGAAAATAAAATCAATAAAGTTAAAATGAGAGAGCTAAATAAAAATACCCACTAAGTTCAAAAGGAACAGTGACCTGGAAAGGGACCAGGAGTCCCCATAAAGAAAGTAAAAATGGAGGGGGGGGGAAAGACAACATTATTTAAATAAAACAAGGAACCTAAGGGACCGGATAGGGCGTGCAGTTTTTCCCAAGTCAGATCCACACCCCATATCCGGCTGAGTGATCAAAGCACAGGATCCCGGGTGAAAGCTCCATTCAATGTCTGCACACTCCCATGTCCACATACAGCTCACATTTACCTGTAGATGTATCCATCTCATGGGGCAGATTTGGGAGTTAAGTTTATATCCTTGGAGCCAGGGTACCCACTCCAGTAGAAGAGCAGGGAAACAAAAGAGGGTCAAGATAGAGAAGGGGGAAGATTGGGGTTAGGGTAGGGGGTTAGCAGTTAGGGTTAGGTGTTAGAATTGGGGTTCAAGATGGGAGATTGAGGTTGGGGTAGGGAGGGGGAAGGGAAAAGGGTTAGAATTAGGCTTGAAGTGAAGGTCATGGTTCGAGTTAGGATTAGGGTTAAATAGGGTTATGGGGTTGGGGTTGGGGTTCAGGGTAGGACGTTGGGGTTCGGGTTAGGATTAGGGTCAGGGTAGGAGGGTGGGGTTCGGGTTAGGGTTAGGTAGGGTTAAGGGTTAGGGTTCGGGTTCCGGGTAGGACATTGGGGTTCGGGTTAGGATTAGGGTCAGGGTAGGAGGGTGGGGTTCGGGTTAGGGTTAGGTAGGGTTAAGGGTTAGGGTTAGGGTT
>NC_069719.1:29685948-29687117 GCF_027358585.1 Pangasianodon hypophthalmus
AGGGTTAGGGTTAGGGTTAGGGTTAGGGTTAGGGTTAGGGTTAGGGTTAGGGTTAGGGTTAGGGTTAGGGTTAGGGTTAGGGTTAGGGTTAGGGTTAGGGTTAGGGTTAGGGTTAGGGTTAGGGTTAGGGTTAGGGTTAGGGTTAGGGTTAGGGTTAGGGTTAGGGTTAGGGTTAGGGTTAGGGTTAGGGTTAGGGTTAGGGTTAGGGTTAGGGTTAGGGTTAGGGTTAGGGTTAGGGTTAGGGTTAGGGTTAGGGTTAGGGTTAGGGTTAGGGTTAGGGTTAGGGTTAGGGTTAGGGTTAGGGTTAGGGTTAGGGTTAGGGTTAGGGTTAGGGTTAGGGTTAGGGTTAGGGTTAGGGTTAGGGTTAGGGTTAGGGTTAGGGTTAGGGTTAGGGTTAGGGTTAGGGTTAGGGTTAGGGTTAGGGTTAGGGTTAGGGTTAGGGTTAGGGTTAGGGTTAGGGTTAGGGTTAGGGTTAGGGTTAGGGTTAGGGTTAGGGTTAGGGTTAGGGTTAGGGTTAGGGTTAGGGTTAGGGTTAGGGTTAGGGTTAGGGTTAGGGTTAGGGTTAGGGTTAGGGTTAGGGTTAGGGTTAGGGTTAGGGTTAGGGTTAGGGTTAGGGTTAGGGTTAGGGTTAGGGTTAGGGTTAGGGTTAGGGTTAGGGTTAGGGTTAGGGTTAGGGTTAGGGTTAGGGTTAGGGTTAGGGTTAGGGTTAGGGTTAGGGTTAGGGTTAGGGTTAGGGTTAGGGTTAGGGTTAGGGTTAGGGTTAGGGTTAGGGTTAGGGTTAGGGTTAGGGGTTAGGGTTAGGGTTAGGGTTAGGGTTAGGGTTAGGGTTAGGGTTAGGGTTAGGGTTAGGGTTAGGGTTAGGTTAGGGTTAGGGTTAGGGTTAGGGTTAGGGTTAGGGTTAGGGTTAGGGTTAGGGTAGGGTTAGGGTTAGGGTTAGGTTAGGGTTAGGGTTAGGGTTAGGGTTAGGGTTAGGGTTAGGGTTAGGGTTAGGGTTAGGGTTAGGGTTAGGGTTGGGTTAGGTTAGGGTTAGGGTTCGGGTTAGGGTTAGGGTTAGGGTTAGGGTTAGGGTTAGGGTTCGGGTTAGGGTTAGGGTTCGGGGTTAGGGTTTGGGTTAGGGTTAGGGTTAGGGTTAGGGTTAGGGGGTTAGGGTTAGGGTTAGGGGAGGTTAG
>NC_069720.1:0-7500 GCF_027358585.1 Pangasianodon hypophthalmus
CTAACCCTAACCCCTAACCCTAACCCTAACCCTAACCCTAACCCTAACCCTAACCCTAACCCTAACCCTAACCTAACCCTAACCCTAACCCTAACCTAACCCTAACCCTAACCCTAACCCTAACCCTAACCCTAACCCTAACCCTAACCCTAACCCTAACCCTAACCCTAACCCTAACCCTAACCCTAACCCTAACCTAACCCTAACCCTAACCCTAACCCTAACCCTAACCCTAACCCTAACCCTAACCCTAACCCTAACCCTAACCCTAACCCTAACCCTAACCCTAACCCTAACCCTAACCCTAACCCTAACCCTAACCCTAACCCTAACCCTAACCCTAACCCTAACCCTAACCCTAACCCTAACCCTAACCCTAACCCTAACCCTAACCCTAACCCTAACCCTAACCCTAACCCTAACCCTAACCCTAACCCTAACCCTAACCCTAACCCTAACCCTAACCCTAACCCTAACCCTAACCTACCTAACCCTAACCCTAACCCTAACCCTAACCCTAACCCTAACCCTAACCCTAACCCTAACCCTAACCCTAACCCTAACCCTAACCCTACCCTAACCCTAACCCTAACCCTAACCCTACCCTAACCCTAACCCTAACCCTAACCCTAACCCTAACCCTAACCCTAACCCTAACCCTAACCCTAACCCTAACCCTAACCCTAACCCTAACCCTAACCCTAACCCTAACCCTAACCCTAACCCTAACCCTAACCCTAACCCTAACCCTAACCCTAACCCCTAACCCTAACCCTAACCCTAACCCTAACCCTAACCCTAACCCTAACCCTAACCCTAACCCTAACCCTAACCCTAACCCTAACCCTAACCCTAACCCTAACCCTAACCCTAACCCTAACCCTAACCCTAACCCTAACCCTAACCCTAACCCTAACCCTAACCCTAACCCTAACCCTAACCCTAACCCTAACCCTAACCCTAACCCTAACCCTAACCCTAACCCTAACCCTAACCCTAACCCTAACCCTAACCCTAACCCTAACCCTAACCCTAACCCTAACCCTAACCCTAACCCTAACCCTAACCCTAACCCTAACCCTAACCCTAACCCTAACCCTAACCCTAACCCTAACCCTAACCCTAACCCTAACCCTAACCCTAACCCTAACCCTAACCCTAACCCTAACCCTAACCCTAACCCTAACCCTAACCCTAACCCTAACCCTAACCCTAACCCTAACCCTAACCCTAACCCTAACCCTAACCCTAACCCTAACCCTAACCCTAACCCTAACCCTAACCCTAACCCTAACCCTAACCCTAACCCTAACCCTAACCCTAACCCTAACCCTAACCCTAACCCTAACCCTAACCCTAACCCTAACCCTAACCCTAACCCTAACCCTAACCCTAACCCTAACCCTAACCCTAACCCTAACCCTAACCCTAACCCTAACCCTAACCCTAACCCTAACCCTAACCCTAACCCTAACCCTAACCCTAACCCTAACCCTAACCCTAACCCTAACCCTAACCCTAACCCTAACCCTAACCCTAACCCTAACCCTAACCCTAACCCTAACCCTAACCCTAACCCTAACCCTAACCCTAACCCTAACCCTAACCCTAACCCTAACCCTAACCCTAACCCTAACCCTAACCCTAACCCTAACCCTAACCCTAACCCTAACCCTAACCCTAACCCTAACCCTAACCCTAACCCTAACCCTAACCCTAACCCTAACCCTAACCCTAACCCTAACCCTAACCCTAACCCTAACCCTAACCCTAACCCTAACCCTAACCCTAACCCTAACCCTAACCCTAACCCTAACCCTAACCCTAACCCTAACCCTAACCCTAACCCTAACCCTAACCCTAACCCTAACCCTAACCCTAACCCTAACCCTAACCCTAACCCTAACCCTAACCCTAACCCTAACCCTAACCCTAACCCTAACCCTAACCCTAACCCTAACCCTAACCCTAACCCTAACCCTAACCCTAACCCTAACCCTAACCCTAACCCTAACCCTAACCCTAACCCTAACCCTAACCCTAACCCTAACCCTAACCCTAACCCTAACCCTAACCCTAACCCTAACCCTAACCCTAACCCTAACCCTAACCCTAACCCTAACCCTAACCCTAACCCTAACCCTAACCCTAACCCTAACCCTAACCCTAACCCTAACCCTAACCCTAACCCTAACCCTAACCCTAACCCTAACCCTAACCCTAACCCTAACCCTAACCCTAACCCTAACCCTAACCCTAACCCTAACCCTAACCCTAACCCTAACCCTAACCCTAACCCTAACCCTAACCCTAACCCTAACCCTAACCCTAACCCTAACCCTAACCCTAACCCTAACCCTAACCCTAACCCTAACCCTAACCCTAACCCTAACCCTAACCCTAACCCTAACCCTAACCCTAACCCTAACCCTAACCCTAACCCTAACCCTAACCCTAACCCTAACCCTAACCCTAACCCTAACCCTAACCCTAACCCTAACCCTAACCCTAACCCTAACCCTAACCCTAACCCTAACCCTAACCCTAACCCTAACCCTAACCCTAACCCTAACCCTAACCCTAACCCTAACCCTAACCCTAACCCTAACCCTAACCCTAACCCTAACCCTAACCCTAACCCTAACCCTAACCCTAACCCTAACCCTAACCCTAACCCTAACCCTAACCCTAACCCTAACCCTAACCCTAACCCTAACCCTAACCCTAACCCTAACCCTAACCCTAACCCTAACCCTAACCCTAACCCTAACCCTAACCCTAACCCTAACCCTAACCCTAACCCTAACCCTAACCCTAACCCTAACCCTAACCCTAACCCTAACCCTAACCCTAACCCTAACCCTAACCCTAACCCTAACCCTAACCCTAACCCTAACCCTAACCCTAACCCTAACCCTAACCCTAACCCTAACCCTAACCCTAACCCTAACCCTAACCCTAACCCTAACCCTAACCCTAACCCTAACCCTAACCCTAACCCTAACCCTAACCCTAACCCTAACCCTAACCCTAACCCTAACCCTAACCCTAACCCTAACCCTAACCCTAACCCTAACCCTAACCCTAACCCTAACCCTAACCCTAACCCTAACCCTAACCCTAACCCTAACCCTAACCCTAACCCTAACCCTAACCCTAACCCTAACCCTAACCCTAACCCTAACCCTAACCCTAACCCTAACCCTAACCCTAACCCTAACCCTAACCCTAACCCTAACCCTAACCCTAACCCTAACCCTAACCCTAACCCTAACCCTAACCCTAACCCTAACCCTAACCCTAACCCTAACCCTAACCCTAACCCTAACCCTAACCCTAACCCTAACCCTAACCCTAACCCTAACCCTAACCCTAACCCTAACCCTAACCCTAACCCTAACCCTAACCCTAACCCTAACCCTAACCCTAACCCTAACCCTAACCCTAACCCTAACCCTAACCCTAACCCTAACCCTAACCCTAACCCTAACCCTAACCCTAACCCTAACCCTAACCCTAACCCTAACCCTAACCCTAACCCTAACCCTAACCCTAACCCTAACCCTAACCCTAACCCTAACCCTAACCCTAACCCTAACCCTAACCCTAACCCTAACCCTAACCCTAACCCTAACCCTAACCCTAACCCTAACCCTAACCCTAACCCTAACCCTAACCCTAACCCTAACCCTAACCCTAACCCTAACCCTAACCCTAACCCTAACCCTAACCCTAACCCTAACCCTAACCCTAACCCTAACCCTAACCCTAACCCTAACCCTAACCCTAACCCTAACCCTAACCCTAACCCTAACCCTAACCCTAACCCTAACCCTAACCCTAACCCTAACCCTAACCCTAACCCTAACCCTAACCCTAACCCTAACCCTAACCCTAACCCTAACCCTAACCCTAACCCTAACCCTAACCCTAACCCTAACCCTAACCCTAACCCTAACCCTAACCCTAACCCTAACCCTAACCCTAACCCTAACCCTAACCCTAACCCTAACCCTAACCCTAACCCTAACCCTAACCCTAACCCTAACCCTAACCCTAACCCTAACCCTAACCCTAACCCTAACCCTAACCCTAACCCTAACCCTAACCCTAACCCTAACCCTAACCCTAACCCTAACCCTAACCCTAACCCTAACCCTAACCCTAACCCTAACCCTAACCCTAACCCTAACCCTAACCCTAACCCTAACCCTAACCCTAACCCTAACCCTAACCCTAACCCTAACCCTAACCCTAACCCTAACCCTAACCCTAACCCTAACCCTAACCCTAACCCTAACCCTAACCCTAACCCTAACCCTAACCCTAACCCTAACCCTAACCCTAACCCTAACCCTAACCCTAACCCTAACCCTAACCCTAACCCTAACCCTAACCCTAACCCTAACCCTAACCCTAACCCTAACCCTAACCCTAACCCTAACCCTAACCCTAACCCTAACCCTAACCCTAACCCTAACCCTAACCCTAACCCTAACCCTAACCCTAACCCTAACCCTAACCCTAACCCTAACCCTAACCCTAACCCTAACCCTAACCCTAACCCTAACCCTAACCCTAACCCTAACCCTAACCCTAACCCTAACCCTAACCCTAACCCTAACCCTAACCCTAACCCTAACCCTAACCCTAACCCTAACCCTAACCCTAACCCTAACCCTAACCCTAACCCTAACCCTAACCCTAACCCTAACCCTAACCCTAACCCTAACCCTAACCCTAACCCTAACCCTAACCCTAACCCTAACCCTAACCCTAACCCTAACCCTAACCCTAACCCTAACCCTAACCCTAACCCTAACCCTAACCCTAACCCTAACCCTAACCCTAACCCTAACCCTAACCCTAACCCTAACCCTAACCCTAACCCTAACCCTAACCCTAACCCTAACCCTAACCCTAACCCTAACCCTAACCCTAACCCTAACCCTAACCCTAACCCTAACCCTAACCCTAACCCTAACCCTAACCCTAACCCTAACCCTAACCCTAACCCTAACCCTAACCCTAACCCTAACCCTAACCCTAACCCTAACCCTAACCCTAACCCTAACCCTAACCCTAACCCTAACCCTAACCCTAACCCTAACCCTAACCCTAACCCTAACCCTAACCCTAACCCTAACCCTAACCCTAACCCTAACCCTAACCCTAACCCTAACCCTAACCCTAACCCTAACCCTAACCCTAACCCTAACCCTAACCCTAACCCTAACCCTAACCCTAACCCTAACCCTAACCCTAACCCTAACCCTAACCCTAACCCTAACCCTAACCCTAACCCTAACCCTAACCCTAACCCTAACCCTAACCCTAACCCTAACCCTAACCCTAACCCTAACCCTAACCCTAACCCTAACCCTAACCCTAACCCTAACCCTAACCCTAACCCTAACCCTAACCCTAACCCTAACCCTAACCCTAACCCTAACCCTAACCCTAACCCTAACCCTAACCCTAACCCTAACCCTAACCCTAACCCTAACCCTAACCCTAACCCTAACCCTAACCCTAACCCTAACCCTAACCCTAACCCTAACCCTAACCCTAACCCTAACCCTAACCCTAACCCTAACCCTAACCCTAACCCTAACCCTAACCCTAACCCTAACCCTAACCCTAACCCTAACCCTAACCCTAACCCTAACCCTAACCCTAACCCTAACCCTAACCCTAACCCTAACCCTAACCCTAACCCTAACCCTAACCCTAACCCTAACCCTAACCCTAACCCTAACCCTAACCCTAACCCTAACCCTAACCCTAACCCTAACCCTAACCCTAACCCTAACCCTAACCCTAACCCTAACCCTAACCCTAACCCTAACCCTAACCCTAACCCTAACCCTAACCCTAACCCTAACCCTAACCCTAACCCTAACCCTAACCCTAACCCTAACCCTAACCCTAACCCTAACCCTAACCCTAACCCTAACCCTAACCCTAACCCTAACCCTAACCCTAACCCTAACCCTAACCCTAACCCTAACCCTAACCCTAACCCTAACCCTAACCCTAACCCTAACCCTAACCCTAACCCTAACCCTAACCCTAACCCTAACCCTAACCCTAACCCTAACCCTAACCCTAACCCTAACCCTAACCCTAACCCTAACCCTAACCCTAACCCTAACCCTAACCCTAACCCTAACCCTAACCCTAACCCTAACCCTAACCCTAACCCTAACCCTAACCCTAACCCTAACCCTAACCCTAACCCTAACCCTAACCCTAACCCTAACCCTAACCCTAACCCTAACCCTAACCCTAACCCTAACCCTAACCCTAACCCTAACCCTAACCCTAACCCTAACCCTAACCCTAACCCTAACCCTAACCCTAACCCTAACCCTAACCCTAACCCTAACCCTAACCCTAACCCTAACCCTAACCCTAACCCTAACCCTAACCCTAACCCTAACCCTAACCCTAACCCTAACCCTAACCCTAACCCTAACCCTAACCCTAACCCTAACCCTAACCCTAACCCTAACCCTAACCCTAACCCTAACCCTAACCCTAACCCTAACCCTAACCCTAACCCTAACCCTAACCCTAACCCTAACCCTAACCCTAACCCTAACCCTAACCCTAACCCTAACCCTAACCCTAACCCTAACCCTAACCCTAACCCTAACCCTAACCCTAACCCTAACCCTAACCCTAACCCTAACCCTAACCCTAACCCTAACCCTAACCCTAACCCTAACCCTAACCCTAACCCTAACCCTAACCCTAACCCTAACCCTAACCCTAACCCTAACCCTAACCCTAACCCTAACCCTAACCCTAACCCTAACCCTAACCCTAACCCTAACCCTAACCCTAACCCTAACCCTAACCCTAACCCTAACCCTAACCCTAACCCTAACCCTAACCCTAACCCTAACCCTAACCCTAACCCTAACCCTAACCCTAACCCTAACCCTAACCCTAACCCTAACCCTAACCCTAACCCTAACCCTAACCCTAACCCTAACCCTAACCCTAACCCTAACCCTAACCCTAACCCTAACCCTAACCCTAACCCTAACCCTAACCCTAACCCTAACCCTAACCCTAACCCTAACCCTAACCCTAACCCTAACCCTAACCCTAACCCTAACCCTAACCCTAACCCTAACCCTAACCCTAACCCTAACCCTAACCCTAACCCTAACCCTAACCCTAACCCTAACCCTAACCCTAACCCTAACCCTAACCCTAACCCTAACCCTAACCCTAACCCTAACCCTAACCCTAACCCTAACCCTAACCCTAACCCTAACCCTAACCCTAACCCTAACCCTAACCCTAACCCTAACCCTAACCCTAACCCTAACCCTAACCCTAACCCTAACCCTAACCCTAACCCTAACCCTAACCCTAACCCTAACCCTAACCCTAACCCTAACCCTAACCCTAACCCTAACCCTAACCCTAACCCTAACCCTAACCCTAACCCTAACCCTAACCCTAACCCTAACCCTAACCCTAACC
>NC_069720.1:12500-92500 GCF_027358585.1 Pangasianodon hypophthalmus
CTAGAAGCAAATAGACAATTAAACAATACCAATCATTACACTTTACTTCCACACTCATTACAACAGGAAACACAATCATTGGTAACATCCATTTTACAGGACTTAAAACAGAAAGGCTTCATTAACACTAAACAGTTTAATTACCTTATTGGTCCAAACCCACCAAGGCAGCGGAAATTTTATCTATTGCCCAAAATTCATAAAGACCCACAGGCGTGGACAGTCCCTTCCGAGGTTCCACAGGGACGCCCGATTGTGTCGGATTGTGGGAGTGAGACCTACAATGTGGCACAATACATTGATTATTTCCTCAATCCTGTCTCACAACTCCATCCCAGTT
This sequence comes from Pangasianodon hypophthalmus, assembly GCF_027358585.1. Lineage (NCBI taxonomy): Eukaryota > Metazoa > Chordata > Actinopteri > Siluriformes > Pangasiidae > Pangasianodon > Pangasianodon hypophthalmus. The sequence continues at coordinate 12,841 of NC_069720.1, forward strand.
ACTTAAAAGATACATATGACTTTACAAACAAAATCAAGAACATGACAATTCCAGACTCGGCCTTCCTATTCACTGTGGATGTGGAAAGCCTTTACACAAATATCAGTACAGAGGCAGGATTGCAGGCAATAACGAAATGTTTTAACAGGTATCCAGATTCAAGCCGGCCAGATGCAGAACTTCTTCAGCTGTTGGAAATAAATTTAACCCGCAATGACTTTGAATTTAACTCTCAATTATATTTACAGGTTCAAGGAACTGCTATGGGGAAGAAATTTGCTCCAGCCTACGCGAACATTTATATGTCTGAGTGGGAAGAAACATTGTTTCCAAAGTGTCCCCACTTACCCGCAGTGTATTATCGATATCTGGATGACATCTTTGGGGTCTGGCACCATGACAGGGAACATTTTGACACCTTTTTGAATTTGGCCAATTCCCATCATAAACACATTAAAGTCAAGCAACTCTTAATTCGGAGAACATTAACTTTTTAGACACTACAGTTTTTGCCATCCCGACGGAGAATAATTCCAAAACACTACATACTAAAGTGTTTTTCAAACCCACTGATTCCCACTCTCTACTATTTAAAACAAGTTATCATCCTAGACATACTTTCAAGGGGGTAATCAAATCACAAATCATCCGATTTCATAGAATTTGCTCATTTGATCAACATTTCCATGAAGCAACACAAACTCTATTCAAAGCCCTTAGACCCCGAGGGTATTCTAAGAGATTCTTGAGAGCCATTAAAAGAGACACGTTGCAGGATCTCAGAAATAACCCAACACGATTGGTGCCGGAACCCAAGGATGTCATCCCCATAGTCACGACTTTTTCAGAAACATCCAAAATCCTCAACAATAAGCTTAAACAACAATTCCAAAAAACACAAGAACTATACGCACCACTTTGGTCATTCAAACCAATATCAGCTTATAGAAGAAATAAAAATCTACGGGATCTCCTGGTCAGGGCCAGTTTGAAATCAGACCGACGAGTGATTCCTCCTATATTAGCAACACATTTTCAACAGCTCAGGTCAGTGGAGATGGGAAACAAGGGACACCTAGTGCCACAAAGAACAAACCTCAAGACCACGAATATCATTTACATGATCACTTGCACACACTGCCATAAGAGATATATTGGAGAAACTGAATACAGTCTGGAACAAAGGCTGAAACAACACATTTACTCCATTCAACACAGACCACGCAACACACACTGAATATGCCATTTTGCAAGGGTTGGGATACAGAAGCTCAGGATCTCGGGTTTGGAGGCCAATAGGGCATGGAACAGGGAACAGAGAAGAAGAAGAGAAGCATATTGGATAAGTAAACTGCACACAGACCATCCTCATGGCTTCAATACTAGGAGAACATCTTAGACTTGGAGACTTGGAACCAGAGATACCCATATAGAGAGAGGAAATAGGGCTAACCCATTCTTCTTTTTACAGTATTCTCTTCTTTCCCCTGTTGTTTTTCTTTTGTCCTCTGCTCTTTTTCTTTACCTTGTTCTTCTTTTTTTTCTTCTTTTCTTCTTCTTTTCCTTCTTCTTCTTCTCCTTTCTTTTCTTTGTTCTTTTTTATACCCATTCTGTCACATTTATTGTGAGTAAAAATAGCACTTGATACTGGAGCAATCCGTTGTATAATGGACGTCTCGGTGGAGCGTTTGGTTTTGTTTTGATTTGGTTTGATGATTAAACACAACTTGGTGGATTTGTGCACGCACAAATACACACTTTGTAAATATGGTTTAAAGTATTTATATAGCACTTGTTTTGATTATTAGCACTTTTCACTTGACTCAATTGTTAGCACTTTTACTAGCACTTACAGCACTTTTTTTAGGTTTCAGCACTTCTTCCACTGGGACGGTCAATGCCATGGTTTGATCCAGTAAAATAAATTGAATGACTTTTTATAAAACCACAATATTGTGATGCTTTACTTTATTTCCAGACAATTTCTGAGCTTTTACCTCAACCCCAACCATCATTCCGCACCTGGGTTGGACCGGAACCTCAACTCCAAAACCTTATTTCGAATCCTAACCTCAACCCCCTAACCCTAACCCCCTAACCCTAACCCCCTAACCCTAACCCTAACCCTAACCCCAACCCTAACCCTAACCTCAACCTTCTACCCTGACCCTAACCCTAACCTCAACCTTCTACCCTGACCCTAACCCTAACCTCAACCTTCTACCCTGACCCTAACCCTAACCCTAACCTCAACCTTCTACCCTGACCCTAACCCTAACCCTAACCTCAACCTTCTACCCTGACCCTAACCCTAACCCTAACCTCAACCTTCTACCCTGATCCTAACCCTGACCCTAACCCCTAACCCTAACCTAACCCCTAACTCCCAACCCTCCTACTCTAACCCTAATCCGCTTACCCTAACCCTAACCCCTAACCCTAACCTCAACCTTCTACCCTAACCCTAACCCCTAACCCTTACCTCAACCTCCTACCCTGACCCTAACCCTAACCCTGACCCTTACCCTAACCTCAGCCTCCTACCATGAACCCTAACCCTAACCTCAACCTCAACCTCCTACCAGGAACCCGAACCCTAACCCCAACCCCATAACCCTACTTAACCCTAACTCCTAACCCTAATCTCTCCCTCCTACCCTGAACCCTAATCCTAACCCGAACCATGACCTTCACTTCAAGCCCAATTCTAACCCTTTTCCCTTCCCCCTCCCTACCCCAACCTCAATCTCCCATCTTGAACCCCAATTCTAACACTTAACCCTAACTGCTAACCCCCTACCCTAACCCCAAGCCTTATTCCTACCCTAACCCTAATCTTCCCCCTTCTCTATCTTGACCCTCTTTTGTTTCCCTGCTCTTCTACTGGAGTGGGTACCCTGGCTCCAAGGATATAAACTTAACTCCCAAATCTGCCCCATGAGATGAATACATTTACAGGTAAATGTGAGCTGTATGTGGACATGGGAGTGTGCAGACATTGAATGGAGCTTTCACCCGGGATCCTGTGCTTTGATCACTCAGCCGGATATGGGGTGTGGATCTGACTTGGGAAAAACTGCACGCCCTATCCGGTCCCTTAGGTTCCTTGTTTTATTTAAATAATGTTGTCTTTTTCCCCCCCCCTCCATTTTTACTTTCTTTATGGGGACTCCTGGTCCCTTTCCAGGTCACTGTTCCTTTTGAACTTAGTGGGTATTTTTATTTAGCTCTCTCATTTTAACTTTATTGATTTTATTTTCTTAATCATATTTTAAAAAAGCATCCTTTCTTTTTATTTTATTTATTTATATATTTTATGTTTTTTAAATTTATATTTTTTATTTTTTATTTACTCATTTACCATTTGGGGATTTTAAATTTGCACTGTTTAAGGATCACCCTTACCCAGGGATCCAATTTATATATAAAAAATTTTTTTTGTATTTGTATAAGAAAACGGGTCTGGCCTCGTTCTTTTTAACTCTAGAATAGAACAAAGTGAGCCTGTGCACTAAAGAGCATACACTCAACATATGAGGACTTGATCTTTCCCTAACCTAACCCTAACCCTAACCCTAAACCCTAACCCTAACCCCCTAACCCTAACCCCTAACCCCTAACCCCTAACCCTAACCCTAAACCCTAACCCTAACCCTAAACCTAAACCTAACCCTTACCTTAACGCTTATCCTAAACTTTATCCTAGAATACAGGTGGATCATGACCGTAATCCTAACCTCAATCCATTCTGGAACACAAATTTAAACTCCTACAATACAATTGGACAAGAATATGCATTATTCAAATTAGGTAAACTCCAGAGGATTGTGGGAGTAGGGTCTGTTAATATCTTATCTTCAATACCTCAAAAACAAAAAAACAGTTTTTTAGGTTTGCAAATATTTCACTTGCCAAGTGAAATTAGCCGGTCATGATCTTAGCCAGCCCTTTCGGCAGGTGATCTCCAGAGGATCCGCCCAGTAGAAGCTTGTTGGCCTGCATCGGGGTCATCTGCTGGGACTAACGGCCCCCTCCCACCTCGCAGGGCAGAAAACTCTGCTAGAGTGGCTTGGGAAACCTTACGGTGTTAATAAAGAGCCACTCGCAGAGAGGTAAGATTCTCAACTGCACCTACATGTACGAAATAAATAAGAAAATAAAAATAAAATATTAATTAATTAATTAATTAAACAAATAAATAAAAATAAATAAATAAGTAAACCTATTTTAATATTAACAAGTAATGTTTAATATTTGTCATATTTAAGGCATGGTTACTTCACTATAAGTAACATTTTATTAGGAAAAGCATCTCCAAACAAGCATGCTAGGGACACAAATAATTAACAAAACATTTTTAATAAATAAATAAATATATATAAATATTTAATTAAATTAATTAGTTAAACTAAGAATGAATATGTAAACACTATCCAATTGGATATGGGACACAAGCCAAGGACTGATCCACCTGTGGCTGGCCGCCTCAGACGAGGGTGTACAGTGTTTGAATGGCCGAAACACCTGACGACTCTGAGGTACACTGCTGATGATGTGTCCTGAAATTCATTAAATAAGGCTTCATATTTTAACACTGAGACTAATTAAAGTAAAATAGGAGGAAGTTTAAAAGGCTAAAACATTTACATCAGCTCCAAACCTACCAGCTTAAAGCCCGATCGAGTTATGATCGATTGGATTTGTTAAATTAGCAGACGCCAAGCTGGGGTTTGCTACAGGAACAATGGCAATGCTTAACAAGCGCCGGCCCGTGCACTTTCCTTGGTTCCCTATTCAACCACGCAATAATCTTGTGATGGGGGGAATCATTGTACTTCAACCAATACCTAACCCCTAACCCTAACCCTAGCTTAACAATTCACCACCTGACCACACCTTAGCCAAAACTACCAAACCTCTCCATTTAAAACCCAATAGTTCATCTATACCACTTATTCCAACCACAGAACTCACAAACAGATACAAGCAAGAGATTATGGTTCATGCCCAAGTCCACCACAGAGAGATGAGTCCTGATACATCAGTCAAACCCAAACATAGCACAAAAACAACATCCACACCCTCCAAAAACAACATCCACACCCTCCCCCCACAAAAGGTAGTACTATCAGTAGGCTTAAACAACAAGGAACAACATAAAACATAAAACAGCAATCAAACAATTACAGTGCCTAGGGTTAGATGACGCATTCCTTTTCACCATTGATATTAATAGCTTATATACAAATATATCAACTGAATTAGGGCTGAAGGCAATCAAAAAGGCCTTTAAAAACCCATCTAGACCAGATAAGTACATTTTACAATTACTAGAGATTATTTTAACCCAAAATGACCTTGAATTTGATTCGCAGATTTATCTGCAGATACAAGGCACAGCAATGGGCAAAAAATTTGTGCCTGCGTATGCAAACAAATACATGGCTGATTGGGAAATATCCCTTCTTAAAAAATGTGAGCTCACACCAATGGTTTATTACAGATACTTGGATGACATCTTTGGAGCTTGGAAGCATGGTGCAAAAGAGTTTGACTGATTTATTAAAATCACAAACACACACCACCCAAATATCACAAAAAACACAACATCAATCAACACTCAGTTCAATTTCTGGACACAACAGTGTTTTTGTGTAGACCAACGGAGGACTCTAGGACACTCAAAACAAAGATTTATTTCAAAGAAACAGACACATATAGCCTTTTACAGAAGCCTCTTACACATTTAAAGGGATCATCAAATTACAACTTGTACGTTTTACCGTTGTAACAGTCACTGTCTGTCACAGTTAGGTTCATGCTCATGTTATGTTCATCCTAGCCACTAAGGGGACCCATGTAGATCACCCTGTATGAAATAAAAAAAACAGGAAGTAGTAGAGTAAGTGTTAGGTTCTGTTTGGAGCTGCCTCATGGTTGCCTGTGTCCTACATCCTAATCCTGTTTGGAGTGCTCATCTACAGATAGGACTGGTTTCCTTTATTTTATGAACTGTTTATGATCTCAACCTGCAGTGGACTGTGCTGGTCATTTCAATTCCCTACACACCCACGTATTCTTGCTTATGGAAAACCTGTTGAATTGTATGTACATATGTATTTGTAAATGACTTGCAATGTCTGGGGTTTGTGTCTGACAAAATGTGAAAAATGTTTGAAAGATGTTGAAAGAAACACTATTTTTGTTTGTGCATAAATTTATTTGTTGGTAGAACTCTTTCACATCAGATTACATCAATTCTGATTATTTGCAAAGAAGGTGATCCCCCCCCCCTTTTTGTGCAAAGTAACAGTGCAAAGTAACTGGGAAGGTTATACTGTATATGCACAGATGAAAAAAAGATTTTCATGATGGCACCTGGGTTCTGTTCAAACTCCTCAGGGGATACAGTAAAACATATTTAAGATACTTTAAAGCCACAATGCTTAAACAGATGAAGACCCAATCTCCTAACACCCTGCTGCCTGACTCCAAACAGGGTATCTCTTTAGTAACAACTTATTCCCACTAAACATGATTACTAAATAATAGGATCAAAAACAATTTTAAACTCACTCAACAATATGTACCTGCCTTGCAAAATTTCAAAGTCATCTCGGCCTACAGAAAGGATAAAAACTTTAAAGACATCCTTGTATGCTCTAGATTCACTTTGTAACAGTCTTGGCCTGTCACAGTATTTCCTCTTTTATATGTAAAGTTACTACCTGTCACTAGGGCGAGTATGCTGCTGAGGGCTTTAGTATAACAGCGATGTAATGATAGAAGTCGTCAGATTGTTTGGTGCTAGCAGCATGGCTCATGGTGTCCTGGTGCTACTCTTGGAGTCCCGACTGAGAATCTAAAGGATTTTCTGCTCAGTTAATAAGGACTCTTTAGTCTTTGCTATCGCTACCCAAGGAGGGTTATCTACCAGAGAAGGTTTAACCTCAGGATTTTATTCTCCTATCCTGTTTGGGACATTTCTTTGGTTGATGTTCTAGAACTAATGGATGATTGTACCCTTGATTTTTGATGGGTTGTGATGGACTAACCTTATCTACAACTGCTCCACGCTGTAACGAGGAGTCGACAGAATGGGGATCCATTAGCAGCGTTTAATAAAAGGCAGACACAGTCGTACAGGCGTGGTCGAGCAACAGCGAAACAGGGTAATCAGAGGCGAAACAAAGGCAGAGTAATCAAACAGGCAGATGGTCAGGGCAGGCAGCAAAGAATCCAGAAACGAGAAGAAACAGTCCAAGGTCAAACACGGTAATCCAACAAAGAAGATACAAACGCTCAGAAATGTCAGCCGGGGCAAAACAAGACTTCGCAAAGAGTGAGCGAGAGGAGGAGGCTTAAGTAGTCCCGGTAATAGGCTGCAGGTGAGCTAGTAATCAGTGCTGGGTGCGGGGTGATGGGAAATGTAGTTTCGAGGGGAAAGTCAGTACTCGGGTGATGGTGACCTCTGGTGATGATCAGGGGGAACCACAGAGGCCGGATTCGTTACACACGCATTTCAACATATTTACCTTCATTCATCTACAACATCAAGGATTTACAATCTAGGTGGACTAATGAGATAAGACATTTATGATTTTTTTATTTTTTTTATGCGCAAGGGTATTGAATATGTTTTTCACATCTGATTTTTGTGGGTTTATGTGGGGAAGCATACCTTGTGTCTATACTGTATATGACTTGTTTATGGAATTATATGTTCCTTTTTTGCATCTATCATTTGTCTTGTTGAGTGTTTAAATTTGCACAGATTCTATTTATAACTTTGCCGGTGGTTCCCTCCCTTATATTAATTTATGTCACAGGTAGTTTGGGGTTTAAAATTCCAGGTGATTTGTCCACACGACTCCAACAGCCGTCCCCTTGGAAACAATACTACAAGAAAAATAAAATATATTTTAGAAATTCCCATTATCCAGAACCTCAATTTAAATTCACATAACATTGTTTATTGCATGTGTACTGTCCTCTATATATGTCCTCTGTATACTTTAACAGCAAGCTAAACTCCAGCTTGATTAAAAGTTCAGACACACAATGTCTCTTTCCAATTTTTAATAAGGATGAGGTAAAACTATGAAATAGAAAAGAAAACAATAAAACAATATGAATTTACATTCACAATGTGTACATGAAATAAATACTTCTTTCAACTGCCTATGTAATTCAAGAATCAAGATTCAAAGAACTTTATTAATCCCAGGGGGAAATTGCTTCGCCATGTTACAATTGCTCGCAAAAAGAAAGAAAGAAAGAAAGAAAGAAAGAAAGAAGAAAATAAATATATACCTAAATATATACCAGTGATCAGTCTCTGGCTGAAAGTGCTCCTCTGGTCGACCAGCACACTGTGTAGTGGGTGAGAAGGGTTGTCCAGGATTGAGTGGAGTTTTTACAACATCCTTCTCTCAGCCACAACGTGAACAGGGTCCAGCTCCATGCCAAGTACAGAGCCAGCCCTCCTGATTAGTTTGTCCAGTTTGTTTCTGTCTGCCACCTTCATGCTACTTCCCCAACAGACCACTGCATAGAAAATGACACTAAACACCACAGACTCATAGAACATCTGCAGCATGGTGTTGCAGACATTGAAAGACCCGAGCCTCCTCAGAAAATACAGCCTGCTCAGGCCTTTCTTGAAGAGTGCTGTTGAGTTTGATGTCCAGTCCAGTTTGTTGTCTATATGGACTCCCAGGTATTTGTAATCTGCAACAATCTCGACTTCCTCGCCATGGACAGACAAAGGAGTCCTGGATTTTCTAAAGTCCACTACAAGTTCCTTTGTTTTCCTGACATTGAGCTGTAGGTGATTGAGCTCACACCAGGTAACAAAGTTGTCCACTACCTTCTGATATTCTGAGGTGTCACCACCCTGAATACATCCAGAGTCATCAGGGAAATTCTGAAGGTGGCAGGATTCAGAGTTGTAACTAAAATCAGATGTATACAGGGTAAAGAGGAAGGGAGAAAGAACTGTCCCTTGAGGAGCACCGGTGCTGTAGATCACAGTTTCGGACACACAGTTCTGTATGCAGACGTACTGGGGGCGGCCAGTGAGGTAGTCCATAATCCAAGAGACCAGAGGAGTGTACACCTGCATGTTCTTCAACTTCTCCTCCAGTAGGGTGGGCCTGATGGTGTTAAAGGCACTAGAGAAGTCAAAAAAATAAACCTCACAGAGCTCCCCAGTTTCTCTAGGTGAGTAAAGGTTCGATGGAGCAGGTGGACGATGGCATCATCCACTCCAAGTTGAGGCTGGTAGGCAAACTGTAACTGATCAAGGAAGGGTTTGACAAGGGGCCAAATGGATCTGAGGATCAGTCTCTCGAAAGCTTTCATTAGGTGAGAGGTCAGCGCTACTGGCCTGTAGTCATTGGGGACATAGGGCCGTGCTACTTTTGGTACTGGCACTAAGCAGGATGTTTTCCATAGCACGGGACCGTCTCCAGATGTAGGCTCAGGTTTAAGATGTATTGGCATCTATGTATTGGCATTAGCACACCACAAAGTTGCGGGGCACAGGCTTTTAGTATTCTTGAGCTGATTCCATCAGGGCCCGCAGCCTTTGTGGGGCTAAGCCTGCTCAATTCCCTTCTTACTTGATCCACTGAGATGGTGATGGTTCCAGAGGAATCTGGTGTAGTGGCCACTACATGAGGGGGATGGACTGGTGAATGTGTAGTGAAGCTGTAGGAGGGGTGAATGTGTGGCTTCTCATCAAATCTATTGAAGAAAAGATTAAGCTCATTAGCATGATCTGTATTGCCCTCCAACACCTGGCTGCCGGTCTTGTAGCCAGTGATGGTCCTCATGCCTCTCCACACCTTCCTCGAGTTATTTTGTTGCAGGCTATTTTCCAATTTCCTCCTGTACTTCTCCTTTCCCTCCCTTATCTTGACAGACAGCAGTCTTTGAGCCCTCTTAGCTTCCTCCCTATCACCAGTCCTAAAAGCCCTCTTTTTATCATTGAGAGCGGCTTTAATGTCCTTGGTGACCCAGGGTTTATTGTTAGGGAAGCAATGGATAGTTTCGAGGGGCATGCAGATGTCGACACAGAAATTTATATATTCCGTGATGCAGTCAGTCAGTTGGTCAATGTCCTCACCCTGTGGCTCACAGAGCACCTCCCAGTTTGTAAACTCAAAGTACTCCTGCAGGGCAGCACTGGCTTCTTCAGACCATTTCCTCACCTTCCTGACAGTAGCAGATTGCCTCTGAACCAGAGGTTTGTATGTTGGAAGGAGATGGATCAGGTTGTGATCTGACCTGCCTAGCGGGGGGAGGGCTGAAGAGCTGTAGGCCCCTTTAATATTTGAATACATCAAGTCTAATCTACCAAATGATAGATTTAACGCTTGCTTGCTTAATAATGACATGAAATTAAATAGGCAAACAAATGAGAGTAATAACAAAGCAAAAGGAATGCATTATAGCTCCCATACAATCCAATGAGAAAATTCAGCAGACATGAACTATCTGCAATAACTATGAATACTTTAAAAATAATCAAATACTATTCAAGATGTATAAACAATAGTAATAAAACATACCGATGAAGCTACCAAAGGTCAAAGATAAATGCAGATGGATGCTTGTTCACTGCTACATCTATATATCAATATAGAAAACCACTAACTTCCTTAGTGATCATCTGACCAGTCACATGACAATCTCAACATTATGAAGGATTATCCTTAGAACAGCCAGTAGGGGGAGACAAACTACTAAGCAAACAAACATTTCCCTTTAACTGCTATTAAATTTCTGAGTCTTAACTGTAACTATGGAACAAGATGTTCACACTGTGACAAACACTGCACAGGTGAAACCAAAAACACATGAATATTAAGGTTAAAAAACACACACATACACAACATCACTAATAACACAAAAAATACACAGTTGATCAGTCATTTTAAAGAACATGGTTTAGATAAATTAACAGTCTCAGGTTTAGAAGCCAACCTAACCTGCAGGGATAAACAGAGGGGAAAAAGTGAAGAGAGATGGATACACAGATTAAAAACATGGATTCCCATGGGACTTAATGAAAGGGGTAAGATTAAGCTCATTAGCATGGTCTGTATTGTGAAAATACAGAAATCGCTCTAAACACAATAAGAAATCGCTCTAAACACAAACCCATACAAAAACATTCAAGTTTTAAAGATCAGGCCAGGGATATTCTTACTGTCTACATGATGGCAGAATCTATATTCATTACAATACACAAGTTTAACTCACTTTTTAAAACACTTTTTAAGAAAAATATTAAGATGTAGGTCTCAAGATGTCTCTGGATGATCAAAATGAGTAACATTTCAGGGGAGCCATAAAACAAAAAAACCTGTCCATTTGGATAAAGAGATACCAGGGTTTGACAACCTGGTGGCTGTACGAGGGACCAAGGGAGAACATTTTTCTATTTTTTGGATTTTAGATGATAGAGAATGACACAAATTTGGACTGATAAAAATAAGATTGAACACACTCACTTACATGTAGGAATCATTAAACACAGCAGGTGGTACATAAAATATTAATATTTCATTTTAATATTTAATATTATAGGTAATGTTTAACAGTAAAAGCATGGTTACTCCATTATAGGGCAAGTGCAGAAAAACAAACTAGGGGAAGTTTTATCAAAGAAAGCACATCCAAAACTAAATAAACATGTTAGGGACAAAAAAATAATATAATATATAATATAATATAATTAATTAATATGCAAACACCATCCAATTGGACATGGGACACAAGTCGCGGCGTGATGGACCTGCGGCTGGCCACCTCAGACAAAGGTGTATAGTGTTCAAAGGCCAAAACACCTGATGACTCTGAGGTACACTAATGATGATGTGTCCTAAAATATCTTAATTAGCCAGATGCACCTAAAAAAGCATAATACTAAAAACCAACACCCATCGCTTATACTCCAGCCAAATGCTAGAGACAAAACAGCATTGTCTATAACCAAAAATCAAAAGACCAAATGCAGATAGTCATAACTTAAACTCCAACTGAGATTTAGCTACAGATAATGGCCACAGAAAAAATGGATACCAGTCCTTGTCTAAACTCCAGCTTTCTCTTATCCTTTTGCTCACACTTGCCCAGCCTTAGATTCATCAAATGATGGTAGGAAGCATGGGTAGGTGAGCAGAAATATGCCCATACAGGCATAGGGGGTTGATCTGCTCAGTCAAATGGCTCGCTCCCACTCTGCTCTCCTTCCCATGACACCCTAAACTAATCATTGTTGAACACAAAGCATAAAATCTAACCAAAGCCCAATAATGGCAACTGCCAAGAGACAGTATCTACCAGAGCTATAGTAGTGCTTAACAGGTGCCGGCCCGTGCACTTTTGTTGTCTCCCTATACAACCATGCAGTTTTTGGACTGTGATGGGGGGTCATTGTAAATTCAAAAACCTAACCCTGACCCTAATCCTAACCCTGCCTCAAGGTCATCCTCTGGGAAGCACAGACTCCACCCACCTCGTGTTGCAGCAAACTCTGCTAGAGAGGCTTGGGAAACCTAGAGGTACTTACAAAGAGCCACTGGCAGAGAGGTGAGTTTCTCACCTTCACCTACACTTAGAAATCATGAAACGCATCAGATGGTAGATAGATAGATAAACAAAAATAAAATACAAAAATTAAAAAATGAATGTTTATTTTTAATATTTGATATTAACATGTAATATTTGATATTTAAAAGTTGACATTTTTAAAGAGATTGTTGTGCCATTAGAGGGAAAGTGCAGTAAAATATAACCTTGTAAAAAACAAGTCCACCCAGTAGAAGCTTCTTGGCCTGCATTGGTGTCATCCGCTGGGAAGCACTGACTCCACCCACCTCGCATGGCAGCAAACCCTGTTGAGTGGCTTGGGAGATCTTGGTTCCTTGGTTCCCTATTCAACCACATAATGGATTATTGTGATGGGGGAATCATTGTACTCTTACCAATACCTAACCCTAACCCTGGGTTATTGTAAATTCAAAAACCTGACCCTAACCCTAAACCCCACCCCTTAACCCTACAACTAATCCTACACCTAGGGTTAATTAATCCTAATTTAAAAAAAAAAAAAAGGCCTAACTAATCCAGGCCTCCAATATGGTTACTGTGTCTTTGCAGTTGCCACTGTTGGCCTTTGGTTGGATTTTGATTAGTATAGGGTGTCATGGGAAGGAGAGCAGAGTGAGGGCGAGCCACTAGACTGAGCATGTCAACCCCCTATAGGCATATTTCTGCTCACCTACCCATCCTTTCTACCATCATTTGATGAATCTAGGCTGGGCAAGTGTGAGGAAAAGGATAAAGTAAAGCTGAAATTTAGACAGGGTTAAGGTTAGATATACACAAAGCTATTTTGTCTGTAGCATTTATCTGGAGTATAAGTGGTATTATTATTATTATTATTATTATTATTATTATTATTATTGAACTAAATAGAGAAAGACTAATTAAATTTTTCTTGGAAGCATCATCAGTAGTGTACATCAGAGTCATTAGGTGTTTTGGCCTTTAAACACTAATTAGTTCTTATTGGTTAGGGTTAGGTTTTTTTAATTTACAATGACCCCCGCATCACAGTCCAAGAACTGCGAGGTTGTATAGGGTGCCTGTTAAGCACTGCTATAGCTCTGGTAGATATTGTGTCTTATCATTTGTTCATATTGGGCTTTGGTTGGAGCATAACTTATCATTCTAACTGTTAGACCCTTCCAATTGCTGATTAATGATTTCAGGGTGGTGCATAAAGGAAGGCAGTGTGAAGGTGAGCCACTAGTATGAGCAGGTCAACCCCTTGTGACTTATTTTAAATCTAAAATCTTAGACCTAGCCTTAAAAAATAAAAATCTAAGCCTAAACCTAAAATTAAACCTAACCTTTAAGGCAACCCTAAACTGACCCCTAGTCCAGACATGGATCATGACCATAATCCATACCTCAACCCATTCTGGGATACAGATTTAAACACCTTTAATACAATTGGAAAGGAATGTGCATTTTATTCAAATTAGGCAGACTACAGAGAATTATGGCAATAGGAGTTTTAAAAGATCTTAATTTTAATAACACAAAAATAAAAAAGCATACAGCTGAGCAGTTTTTTGTTCTTTGCAAGAATGTGATGTGCCTTGTGAAATTATCTGGTCATGATCACAGCCAGTAGGGGGTCACAATTTACTCACCATAATGGTGTAAAGCTTGCCCTGTAATGACCTGGACTGGCCATCCAAACAAAATCTCAGCAATTTGGGGGTTGTGCGGCCTTTTCAGCGTTTGATCCCCTGGAGGTCCATGCAGTAGAAGCTTACTGGCCTGCGGGATCATCTGCTAGGACAGATGGTCTCCACTCTCCTTGTGGGGCAGCAAATTCTGATAGAGTTGCTTGGGAAACCTTGTGGAGCTAACAAAGAGCCAATGGCAGAGAGGTGAGTTTCTCAGCTCCACTTACATGTAGGAATCATTAAACACAGCAGGTGGTACATAAAAAATATTATTTCATGTTAATATTTAATATTATAGGTAACATTTAACATTCGATATATTTAAGGTATGGTTACTCCATTATAGGACAAGTGCAGGAAAACATAAACTAGGGGAAGTTTTATCAAGGAAAACATATCCAAAACTAAATAAATATGCTAGGGATGCAAATAATTAAATAAATTATTTATTATAAAAAAAATTTTAAAATAAATATATCTGTTAAATAAATAAATAAATAAATAAACAAACACCATCCAATTGGACATGGGACACAAGCCGAGGAGTGTCGACCTGTGGCTGGCCACCACAGACGAAGGTGTATAGTGTTCAAGGGCTGAAACACCTGATGACTCTGAGGTACACTAGTGATGATGTGTCCTCAAAAATCATATTTAGCCAGATGCACCTAAAAAAGCATAATACTAAAAAAACAAACACCCATCACTTATACTCCAGCCAAATGCTAGAGACAAAACAGCTTTGTCTATAACTAAAAATCAAAAGACCAAAGGCAAATAGTCCTAACAAACTCCATTTCAGATTTAGCTACAGTTAATGGCCAAAGAAAGAATGGAAACCAGTCCTTGTCTAAACTCCAGTTCAGTTTTGCTGGGATTAAGTTTCTGCTGATGAACTGCTGATGAGATATTATCCCCTTCTAGGTTATATTTGAATCTGTTTTTAGCCTCTTTTCTGCAACTTCCCTTTCCACCATTTCAAAGCTTTGAATTACATTTAAAAACTCTTCCAAGATAGTTGTATAATGGTCTTTCAAGATGTGAAATGTGTCAACTATGTGTATTCTGTGCAACTTTTTCCTTATTAGCATTATGGCTAGGATTGGGTATTTGTGAAGACACAATGATTCCCCCATCACAACAACTCATTGTGTGGTTGAATAGAGAACCAAAGAAAGTGCTTGGGCCAGCAATTGATAAACACCGCTTTTGTTCCTGTAGGTGCCGAAACTTGAGGTTTGCTTGTATGAGCTTGTATAAGTGAGTAAATTTAGACCTGGTTTAAATGTTTTAGTGTTTTTAATACTCAGTCCACCTAATGTTTTATTTGGGGAAATTAGTGTATTTTGATGATTGTAATGTATAACTCTAATATTAATTAATTAATTAATTTGTTGATCCCTTAATAATTATTTATTCATGAGATGTATCAGTCAGGATTTAGGCCTCTTTAAAGCACAGAGACAGCACTGGTTAAAGTGGTAAATGACTTACTGGTGGCCTCTGATCAGGGTTGTGTCTCCTTGCTTGTGCTGCTTGACCTTAGTGCAGCTTTTGATATCATTGATCATGCTATTCTCCTCAATAGACTAGAAAATGTTGTAGGCATTAAGGGAACGGCCCTTTCCTGGCTCAGGTCTTATTTGACTGATCGTTATCAGTTTGTAGATGTAAATGTTGACTTCTCTATGCATACTAAGGTAAAGTTTGGTGTTCCACAAGGCTCTGTTTTAGGCCCACTGCTCTTTGCTTTACATATGCTCCTGCTGGGCAAAAATATTTATAAATATTATTCGGTATTAGCTTCCACTGTTACGCTGATGACACACAGTTGTATGCTTCAGCAAAGCCAGATGACAGACACCAGCTTAATAAAGTGGAGGAATGTGTAAAATACATTAGAAAATGGATGGTTATTAACTTTCTCTTACTTAATTCTGACAAGACAGAAGTACTTGTACTAGGACCATATGCAGCTAGAAGTAAGCTTTCTGTTTACATAATAACTCTGGATGGCCTTTCTGTTTCATCATGTGCAGCAGTAAAAGACCTTGGTGTGATTATTGACTCTAGTCTTTCATATTTCATCTCAGAAATATTGCTAAAATAAGAAATATATTGTCACTACACGATGCAGAAAAATTAGTTCATGCTTTTGTTACCTCTAGGTTGGATTATTGTAATGCCTTACTGTCTGGATGTTCCAGTAGATGCATAAACAAGCTCCAGTTAGTACAGAATGCAGCAGCGAGAGTCCTTACTAGAACCAGAAGATATGACCACATCACCCCTATCTTATCCACACTGCATTGGCTCCCAATCAAATTTCGTATTGATTATAAAATACTACTATTGACCTATAAAGCACTAAATGGTCTCGCGCCACAGTACCTGAGCGAACTTTTGGTCTTTTATGATCCGTCACGCCTACTCAGATCAAAAGATGCAGGCTATTTGTTGGTACCTCGAATAATGCGGGCTACAGCTGGGGGTAGAGCTTTCTCATACAAAGCCCCACAGTTATGGAACAGCCTTCCACTTAGTGTTCGGGGCTCAGACACAGTCTCAGTGTTTAAGTCTAGGCTGAAAACATATTTGTTTAGTCAAGCCTTTTGTGAATAGTTTTCTTAGGTACAGGGGCAGGTCTGGAGGGTTTCACAGGCATAGAGTGTTGTGGTGAAATGGGATGTTTGGATGCTGTCGCCCCCCCACTCTCACACGTTCACTCAGGTTTGTCGACGGTGGAGTGGCTGGCTGCCTTATGTCCCAGGGTGCCCTCATGTCTGTGTTAGCTTCTGGCTCTCCCTTTCAGTTATGCTGTCATAGCTAGTCTTGCCGGAGTCCCTGCTTGCACTCTGCATGCAAAGTACATCGTGCTTAACCATTAGAGGACAAAAGCTCACCTAACAATCTCTTCCTTTCTCTCCATCTCTCTCTCTCCCTCACTCTCTGTCGAGCTACACATGCTACTTCTGAGATGCCAGTGATGCCAGTGATCCTGACCCCTTCTGCTCCTCCTCGCTGCCTGACCCATCCTGATGCCCTACTTCTGGTTGGAGTTCTCATCGGTTGAGTTCGCTCGCTGCTGCTGGGGGTGGCCCCATATGGACTGCCTGAAGAACTGTTTGGATTGCTGGGGATGGCGCCACCTGGGGGCTGTGGAGATGGCTTGGGGATCACATATGGGGAGCTGTACTGTAATGGCTTGGGACTGCGATTGCTGTAGTGGCTTTGGGGCTGCAGTTGCCACGAGCAGCTTCGTACTCAGGACTCCATCAGTGGACAGTGGATAGATTTTAACCAGCCGGACCTCTTGCAAATACTGTGATGAATTTATTGGTTGCACAATTGCACTATTTGTCCATATAGTACACAATAGAAGGGATTTATTTATAATTGCACTATCCGTTGCACCCAGATGAGGATGGGTTCCCTTTTGAGCCTGGTTCCTCTCAAGGTTTCTTCCTCATATCATCTCGGGGAGTTTTTCCTTGCCACCGTCGCCACTGGCTTGCTCATTAGGGATAAATTCACAGTGATAAATTTAAATATTTACAATATATTTTTGTGAATCCATTTATTTCTGTAAAGCTGCTTTGTGACAATGTCCATTGTAAAAGCGCTATACAAATAAAATTGAATTGAATTGAATTGAATTTGAAGCTCATGTTGATAATATCACTAGGATCGCTTTCTTTCATCTCAGAAATATTGCTAAGATAAGAAATATATTGTCACTTTTGTTACCTCTAGGTTGGATTATTGTAATGCCTTGCTGTCTGGATGTTCTAGTAGGTGCATAAACAACAAGAGTCCTTACTAGAATCAGAAGATATGACCACATCACCCCTATCTTATCCACACTGCATTGGCTGACAATCAAATTTCGTATTGATTATAAATTACTATTATTGACCTATAAAGCACTAAATGGTCTCGCGCCACAGTACCTGAGCGAACTTTTGGTCTTTTATGATCCGCCATGCCTACTCAGATCAAAAGGTCCAGGCTATTTGTTGGTACCTCGAATAGTGCGGGCTACAGCTGGGGGTAGAGCTTTCTCTTACAAAGCCCCACAGTTATGGAACAGCCTTCCACTTAGTGTTCGAGGCTCAGACACAGTCTCAGTCTTTAAGTCTGAAAGGCTGAAAACATATTTGTTTAGTCAAGCCTTTTGTGAATAGTTTTTTCTTAGGTACAGGGGCAGGTCTGGAGGGTTCACAGGCATAGAGTGTTGTGGTGAACTGGGATGTTTGGATGCTGTCACCCCCCACTCTCACACGTTCACTCAGGTTTGTTGACAGTGGAGTGGCTGGCTACCTTATGACACAGGGTGCCCTCATGTCTGTGTTAGCTTCTGGTTCTCCCTTTTAGTTATGCTGTCATTAAGAGACAGAAGCTTATCTAACAATCTCTCTCTCCATCTCTCTCTCTCTCCATCTCTCTCTCTCTGTCGAGCTACACATGCTACTTCGGAGATGCCAGTGATCCTGACCCCTTCTGCTCCTCCTCGCTGCCTGATCCATCCTGATGCCCTACTTCTGGTTGGAGTTTTCATCGGTTGAGTTTGCTCGCTGCTGCTGGGGCCCCATATGGACGGCCTGAAGAACTGTTTGGATTGCTGGGGATGGTGCCACCTGGGGGCTGTGGTGATGGCTTGGGGATCTCATATGGGGAGCTGTACTGTAATGGCTTGGGACTGCGATTGCTGTGGTGGCGTTGGGGCTGCAGTTGCCACAAGCACCTTCGTACTCAGGACTCCATCAGTGGACAGTGGATAGATTTTAACCAGCCGGACTTCTTGCAAAAACTGTGATGAATTTACTGGTTGCACATTTGCACTATTTGTCCATATAGTACACAATAATAGAAGGGATTTATTTATAATTTCACTATCCATTGCACCCAGATGAGGATGGGTTCCCTTTTGAGTCTGGTTCCTCTCAAGGTTTCTTCCTCATATTGTCTCAGGGAGTTTGTCCTTGCCACCCTCGCTTCTGGTTTGCTCATTAGGGATAAATTCACATACACTATATTGCCAAACGTTTTGGGACACCCCTCCAAATCATTGAGTTCGGGTGTTCCAATCACCTCCATGGCCACAGGCGTATAAAATCAAGCACCTAGGCATGCAGACTGCTCCTACAAACATTTGTGAAAGAATGGGTTGCTCTCAGGAGCTCAGTGAATTCAAGTGTGGTACCGTGATAGGTTGCCACCAGTGCAATAAGTCCAATCGTGAATATTACTCACTACTATATATTCCACGGTCAACTGTTAGTGGTATTATAACAAAGTGGAAGCAACTGGGAACAGCAGCAACTCAGCCACGAAGTGGTAGGCCATGTAAAATCACAGAGCTGGGTCAAACTTCATGTGGCCTTCAGATTAGCTCAAGAACAGTGTGTAGAGAGCTTCATGGAATGGGTTTCCATGGCTGAGCAGCTGCATCCAAGCCTTACATCACCAAGTGCAATGCAAAGCGTCGGATGCAGTGGTGTAAAGCATGCCGCCACTGGACTCTAGAGCACTGTTCATTGACGAATCACGCTTCTCTGTCTGGCAATCCGTTGGACGAATCTGGGTTTGGCAGTTGCCAGGAGAATGGTACTTGTCTGACTGCATTGTGCCAAGTGTAAAATTTTGGTGGAGGGGGGATTATGGTGTGGGGTTGTTTTTCAGGGGTTGGGCTTGGCCCCTTAGTTCCAGTGAAAGGAACCCTTTGCTTCAACATACCAAGACATTTTGGACAATTTCATGCTCCCAACTTTGTGGGAACAGTTTGGGAATGGCCCCTTCCTGTTCCAACATGACTGCGCACCAGTGCACAAAGCAAGCTCCATAAAGACATGGATGAGCAAGGTTGGTGTGGACAGATAGAACACCTTTGGGATGAATTAGAGCGGAGACTGTGAGCCAGGCCTTCTCGTCCAACATCAGTGCCTGACCTCACAAATGCACTTCTAGAAGAATGGTCAAAAATTCCCATAAATACACTCCTAAACCTTGTGGAAAGCCTTCCCAGAAGAGTTGAAGCTGTTATAGCTGCAAAGGGTGGGCCAACTCCATATTAAACCTTATGGATTAAGAATGGGATGTCATTAAAGTTCGTGTGCATGTAAAGGCAGATGTCCCAAAACTTTTGGCAATATAGTGTATTTACAATATATTTTTTGAATCCATTTATTTCTATGAAGCTGCTTTGTGACAATGTCCATTGTTAAAAGCGCTATAAAAATAAAATAGAATTGAATTGAATTGAAATTGAATTTAACTGCTTCCTCCTGCAGGCTTCATCCAATGGGTTCAGGGTGGTGAATTAGGGTCACCATCCATGCCAGACTGGGGTTTTTTTTATGTTCACCTGGCCATTCTCCTTACTATCAATTAGTTTAGCAAAAGGCTGGGTAGATGTGGAGTTTATGTGGGGCTAGAATGTTTTAATTGAATTGAGTTGAATTAGGTCCTGAAGGCTTAGTCTGATTCGGGATAGGGTTAGGCTTTTGAATTTACAGTGACCCCCGCTACCCCCCCCACCCCTCCTCACAGTCTAAAAACTGCGTGGTTGTATAGGAAGTCAAGGAAAGTGCATGGGCTGGTACCTGTTAAGCACTGATATAGCTCTGATATACCCTAACCCTACAAATTTTGTTTAGTATTTAAAGTTGCACAAAGCAAATCCCAAGGCAAAGCCAAACTGAAGTGGCAAACTGAAGTGAGATAGAAGTGTACCCTTAGTAAACGTAGTCTACACTTCATGTGAAATTACATTGACATATTCATTTTTTATAGTTATGTGTTTTTCAAACACCCATATATTTCCACTGAGTCATAAAGTTTGTCTAGAAAGTGATGAACACCAATTTGAAAAAAAACTGCATTATTTGTGTAAATTTACTATACTAATTATTATTCTGACCTTACATTTGGTGAAGAGCACAGTATGACTTGTTTGGGACTTGAAATTTAAAGTTAAGGATTTATAACCTGACTTGGACTTATCAGTCTTGAATTGCAACTTGAAATTATGGAATTATGGAATTATGAAACTATGAAATTATTTCCCTTAGAGAAATCGAGTCCACTCAGTTTCAGGGTGGACCCCAGTGACCTGGTGCATTGGACACAGTAGACTGCCTTACAAATTCTCACTTACTGTCTGAATCCATTAATCTCTTAAATTTCATGAAGTGCTTGGTGCCAATACATAAAGACAGACCTATCAATATCATTAACTTTTGTCCTGACAGGTCAACAGGAGGACCTGTTGAACAGGGATTTGGCTTTTGTTCCTACACTACAGAGAGATGACCTTGAGTAACTAAGGTAGCATGTCAATGTCTATAACAGGAAATTTAAATTTTTGTATGAGTTTCAATATGAACTTATGTCATTAGTTCACTTTTTGGATAAATCCAAATGGGAACCATGTTTAGATGCAACTAGCTTGCCTATCTGTAATCTAATTCAACTGACCTTAGAGATCATTAATCACATTAATCCCAAGAAAAATAAATATGATTATTTGATGACCAGGTCAAATATGATCAGAAATTGCTTTCAATTCCATTTAATTAAATTTTATTTGTATAGCGTTTTAACAATGGACATTGTCACAAAGTATCTTTACAGAAATAAATATAGGACGTAAATTTTATATGTATGAATGCTACCGAGCATCTTCCTTGTAAATGTACAGTCTCTGGCTAATAAGATTAACAAAATACGGCTACGGATTACTCAAAAAATGTTTCTGAACTGCAACGTTATGGTTTTCATGGAAACCTGGCTTAAAGGCACCAGGCAGACCAACGCGATTGAACTAGAGGGCCACTAAATCTTCAGAGCTGACAGAATCACTGTGGACTCTGGTAAAAGCAAAGGTGGGGGTCTTTGCATCTACATAAACAAAACTTGGTGCACCGATGCTGATATTATTAAGTCCCACTGTTCTGCTGATATAGAGTACCTCTTTATCAAGTACAGACCTTTTTATCTGCCCAATGAATTTACATGAACGATAATTGCTGCAGTATATGTACCCCCGGATGCTCATGCCAAGATAAAGAACTTGGTACTGTTATAAGCAAGCTACAAACAATGCATCCGGATGGAGCTTTTATCATTGCTGGGGATTTTAATCACACTAATCTGAGGACAGCACTCCCCAAATTCTATCAAAACCTCTTTTGCCCTACAAGAGGAGACAACGTTCTTGATCCTGTTTATACAAACACTTCTGAGGCCTTCAAAGCTACTCACCTCCCCCATGTTGGACAATCAGATCACGGAGCCCTGTTCCTGCTCCCCAAATACACACCCATCGTCAAACGCGTGAAACCCACAGTGAGGACTGTAAAAATGTGGCTAGAAGGAGCAGACTCTTCACTACAGCAACAACTCCAGGACACAGACTGGAATGCCTTTGCTTCTCAGGCCACACTGGATTTCCACACGGACATTAATATTTAATGTAGAGGACAACTTCAACAACCATGGCCCCCGACACATGTGGGCAGGCATCCATGCCCTCACGGAATATAACTTAACCAACAATACTCCCTCAATGTTGCCCTTCCAGATGATCTTAACACAAAGAACCACCAAACAAAGCCTAGCTCCCACCTGATGACCTGCCACTCACATTCTCCACCAGTGATGTGTGCTCCACCCTGAGCAGGGTAAATGCACATAAAGCTGCTGGCCTTGATGGCATCCCAGGCCGTGTGCTTAGGGCCTGTGCAGAGCAGTTGTCTGAGGTTTTCACTGACATTTTCAACTTGTCAAGACAACCACCATTGTACCAGTACTTAAACATGCTGCTGCAATGACCCTCAACAATTTTCGCCCTGTTGCTCTCACTCCCATCATTGCCAAGTGTTTTGAGAGACTGGTCCTCTCTCACCTGAAAACATTACCTGCCCCCAACACTGGACCCTTATCAGTTCGCCTACAGACCCAACAGGTCAAGTGAGGATGCCATCACCTCAGCTCACCACTCTGCCCTCAGTTAGACAATATCAGCACCTATGTCAGGATGTTGTTTGTTGATACCAGTTCTGTATTCAATACTATCACCCGATCCAAGCTGATCTCCAAGCTCACAGATCTTGGCATCAGCACCTCCATCTGCAATTGGAACTGGGACTTTCTTACTAACAGACCACAGTCTGTTAGGCTTGACAACCACAACTCCATTCTGAACCCAATCCTCTGCTCTCTCTTCACCCACGACTGCATACCTGGGCATGGCACAAACTCCATAATCAAGTTTGCAGATGACACCACAGTGGTAGGCCTAATCAGTGGCAATGATGAGACGGCCTACAGGGAAGAGGTTCAACACCTGGCAGCAAGGTGTGCCAACAACAATCTTGCACTCAACACTCAGAAGACCATAGAGCTTATTGTGGACCACCGGAGGACAAGAAGGGGCCATACACACACACTCATCCACATCAATGGGGTTGAGGTGGAACGTGTGACCAGCTTCAAGTTCCTGGGTAAACACATCCACACTGATCAAAAAGGAGCAACAGCAACTTTACTTCCTTAGGAAACTAAGGAATGCTCAGTTATCCCCCAGATACTACTGAACTTTTACCACTGCACTATTGAGAGTGTCTTATCATCACAGTGTGGTATGGCAATTGCACTGTCTCAGATCAGAAGGCCCTCCAGCGGGTGATGAAAACTGCCCGATACATCAGAAAGACACCTCTCACCCCAACCATGGTCTGTTTACTACTCTACCATCTGGGAAAGGCAACAGGAGCCTTCGCTGTCACACTAGCAGACTCAGGAACAGTTTCTTCCCATCAGCTGTCAGCCTTCTGAATTCTGTGTATACCCCTATTTTAACCCATGTTATAAAAAAAACCCACTGTAGTGTACAATATTAATGCTGTGTGCATTCATAAATACCATCTGTATCTTGGCATTTGCACTACCATGGTAACTTGCCCTTACACCTCATTCAGACCTTGCCTCCTTGTACATTAATGACTAATTACTACAGGCACCTTCCATATTTGCACTAAGCTGGTCTCTACTTTCTCTACCAGATATATATACCTCATATCTCTATATAATACACCTTTTATATTTGTACACCTTATCATTTGCACTGAGCTGGTCTCTATGTTCTCTACTGCATACCTTGCACCTGTATATATATATATATATATATATATATATATATATATATATATATATATATATATATATATATATATATATATATTATAGACATACTGTATTTCGTTGGCTCTGTACTCGTACTCTGCACAATGACAATAAAGTTGAATCTAATCTAATCTAATCTAAAAGATTTAAATTTTGCTATATAATGATTGTGTGCATGTTTCTGTTGTGGTCTTATTCCTAGTTAATTTTGCTGCAATACTAAATGAGAATTTATGATTATTTTTGTTAAATAATCAATTAGGGTGGAGAGATACATTGATCTAGCAGGACTATGAGCTTTTCTATGGTTCAGGAGGCTCTCCTAACATGCAGCTTGAAAGACTACCAATTTAGTTTGAGGCCATTTATATTCTAATCTTCAAGTGGTCTGTTTTAAGGTTGCGTGTGTGTTCACTATACCAGGGTGCTAGCTTTTTCTCTCTAATTATTTTTCTTTTAAGTGGAGCTACCTTATATAGCGTGTAGCAGAACATTGACTCTAAGCATTCAGTTGCCTGATCAAGTTCTTTGGGATCAGACAGTGATCCAATCATAGTTGATATCTCTAGAAGATTACTGATAAAACTCTGTGCAGTTGTTGACGTAAATGTATGTTTGACGCGGTAGCGTGACAAAGTGCATATATTATGATTAAGACACATTTTAAATAGATAGCTTCAGACTGTGGACATGAGACTATATTTTCTATATTTAATCCGAATGTTAGTATTAAATCAAGAGTGTGACCACCACTATGAGTGGGTCCTATTACATTCTGATTAACCCCTACAGAATCTAGAATGGACACAACTGCTGATTATCAAAACGAATATTACAGTCTCCAAGAACATTTAATATATTATATTTAATAATATTTATTATTATTACTATTATTACTACCACTTTCATATATATATATATATATATATATATACTGTATATACCAGTGGTGTGTGGTGGTGTTTTAAAATGAGGAGGCAGTATATATATATATATATATATATATATATATATATGTATATGTATATATATATATATATATATATATATATATATATATATATATTTATATTTATATATATATATATATATATATATATATATATATATATATATATATATATACATATATATACATACATACATACATACATTACATAAAAAAGAGAGAACAAATATAATTCTGTTTTGTATTTTATTATTTTTATTTATTTTATTTAATATTTTTAATACTAATTATACATTTCATAGGGTTTTTATGCATTTTTACATTTATTCCAAAATAATGACTAAAGTAACAATTATTGCAGTAACAATTTGAACAATATTTTGGAAACACTTTACAATAAGGTTTCATTAGTTAACATTAGTTAACTACTTTAGTTAACATGACCTAAGAATGAACAATACTTCTACAGCATTTCTTAATCTTATTTAATATTATTTTCTACATTTACTAATGCATTATTAAAATCAAACATGTTTGTTAACATTAGTTAATGCACTGTGTACTAACATGAACTAACAATGAACAACTGTATTTTTATTAGCTAACGTTAACAAGGATTAATAAATACTGTAATAAATGGTCATTGTTTGTTCATGTTAATTAACACTTTAACTAATGTTAACTAATGACACCTTACTGTAAAGTGTTACTAATATTTTTTTATTTGTGAACTGATGTTCAGCTGTTCTTTTTAATAGTCAACTTATTTTCGGGTCATTGTCATAAAAGCTCTGTAAACACAAACACAGACACGAAAATATATCTTTCATTTCATCAAGCTGAATGCTCACTAAAAATTAACAGTCATCACGTTTTCAGGCCATTTCAAGTTTTCATTTTTGACGTGACACAAAGAAGTGATATCTAAGCGGGTGAGTTGTTTACTTACTTTATAATTAGTCAGTAACGCCATCATTTTGTCCATTCAGGCCGAGAGCTTGCACGAAAACAAGAGGCGGGATTTATCGAACGAACCTATCATATCCAATCATAACCGATCATATCCAATCATAACCTATCATATCCTATCATATCCAATCATAACCTATCATATCCAATCATAACCTATCATATCCTATCATAACCGATCATATCCAATCATAACCTATCATATCCAATCATAACCTATCATATCCTATCATAACCGATCATATCCAATCATAACCTATCATATCCTATCATAACCGATCATATCCAATCATATCCAATCATATCCAATCATAACCGATCATATCCAATCATATCCAATCATAGCCGATCATATCCAATTATAGCGCGATGGAGGCGTTGCCTCCTCTCACGTGACTTTCCCCCATTCATTCTCAATTACCCCCACTAAACCCACGGGACGTTATGGGGTCTCCGTTATAAGTCAGTGGGCTGAGGGGAGGCAAGCCTCCGCTGTAACTTTACCTGTGGGTGGCGCTGTTGGACAGTGTTACTTTATAAAAATGAGTGACTTTTATACTTTTAATGTCATTTTTAGTAATATTTGCGTCATTTTATTTTTGCAATATCCATTATTTTCTCATCCAATTTTTTGAGGAGACACTGCCTCCCTTGATATATACATACACACACACGCACGCACACACTAATATATATATATATATAAATATGTTTGTGTATATTAGGTTATATGAAAGTATTTCAAGGTCAAATCACTAGTAAATCAGAAGTAAATGTTTAGTATTTACTACTGTAGGACCCTAACTCAATCACTAGATGTCATTGTTGTGCCATATTTGTGTCTTTATTGTACTCCAAGTTCAAAAACATTAAATTTGTTTTCTTTACTGTTTTTGTACCCTTAAGCCTTATCTATTACTTTTATTTCTAAATGCACATTAAGGTAGGTGGTTAAAGTTACTGCCTCTGCTGACAGGAATAGAATTATTGATGATGGTTTGCTTTCCTGATGAAAACTGAAGTAACACCTCAAAGGATTCATTTTATATATATAAATAAAATGTATGCATATATATATATATATATACATATATTTTTTTTTTTTTTATCTACCATGAAGTAGTTATCTACCATGAAGTCTTGATTAGGATCCAAATTCTTACCTGCTGTGTGGACATGTGTCAAAAAGGAAGACTGTAAATACCACCTTAAAAAGACCCAGAGCTTACTGATATATTCAAAGAAAATTAAAAAGGCTTGAAATATAAATATAGCTATAACACTTACTACATTGTGTAGCATGAGAACATCAGAGCAGATGATGAATTTACACATTTCTTTTTTCTACATTGATGAACTTGATTGGATGCTTTAAACTGAAGTTAAATAAAATGTGTGGGAGCTCATTCAATTTAATGTATGGCATACAGTCATTGCCTGGATGAGAAGCTTGTATGGAGTAAAAAAGTAACTGGTTTCCTTGGAAAGAAATATAATTTAGTAAGAGTACAGGTATTCAGTTTAAATAACAGTCAAGTAAAATACTGCAAAAATAATTCTTAGTAACCAAGAGTTTTCCACCCCTGACTATGAAGATGGATATAGACTAGAGCATACACTTAGACTAAGATTGACTGCAATAGTGACTAAGAATGAGCATACAAAATATTGGTAGGGACATATACTTGGAAACACAGCAAAGAAATCAAAGCACGAGAGCAAGGGCTGTGCAATGCTGACTGAAAGAGTGTCTTTTACAGAGTCCTTGGTTAGCTGTGAAATGAGCTGCAGGTGCAGGAGCAGTCCTAGGAGCCATTACTGAGGTGAAAGAACTGCAAGTTAATGGTTGACCTTGCCTTCATGGTGCTAGGCAATCAGGGCAACATTGCTGGAACTCAGATTTCATAAAGGGTCTACCCTAACATCCTCAACAGAGACCCATGAGTTCCAGACCATAATCTTCCCAGTCCACTATATACTGAAGCTGCAAAACACCCCTTCCCCCCCTTCTTGGAATTCAGGAGGGCATTCCTGAGGCCCCAGAGTACACAGCACCTGCTTGAACATCCAACTTTCTGATCAGTAGCCCAGAGCCATAACCACTGACGTGCCACTGCCCCCTGCCTTGACACTTTGACTGTGATGCTGCTGTGCCTCGTTTCAGTAGCTAGATGTTTGTGGGTTGTGCTGCAGTTTAGCTTATTGAACTCTTCATGGAAAGTATGTCTCAAATGGTTTCGTATGTTAAAAAAAAATAAAAATAAACATGTGAACATGAGAGTGCTGCATGCTGCATCTGAGGATACCATGTACATTTAGTGCAATTACAAGAGGCATCCTGCACCATTGGTTTTTGTTAATGTTCTGGCCTTTAGTCTATCAGACATCTTTTATTGCTGTTTATACTTGTAATTGTATATGACTTGTGGAGATGCATAGAACATATTATTGTGACACTCAACATTCAGTGATGACAAATAAGTATTTATTTATTTGTTTGGTTAACTTTTTTAATTTTCATTTTTTGTTGTAGGTGTCCGTAACACTGAGTGAAATGACAGAAAATTAAATAAATACACATTTATATTTCACTGTGTGCTTCTTGAAATAGATAAATAGGTAACATGCCGGATCCATGTCTCTTCTGTGTATATCTTCCTTCCCCCCTTTTTTTTCCCTTTGATTCTTCTGAAATATTCTGCTGTTTCATGCAATCATGCAAGTATGCTTAAGCACTGCAAAGTATTTGTAGCATATCAGATTTGAATTCAGAGACAGAATAATAGTTTTACATCGTAAGGTGTAAATGTATTTTAAGCCTTGGTATTTAGGATGATTCTTAAACACGATTTTTAGTCATTGTGTTTGTATTTCGTCTCATCTATCACTATTCACTCTGTTTGTCAAGCTGTTTTTGAATGATGTATTGTATTATATTAATTGTTTTCATATGGAATAGTATTCTGGTTAAGCCAGCTTTGTTTTAGACTTTTGCAATTTGTTTTTTTTTTAAATCAGCTGTATCCATGAAGACCAGTAGACCAGTGTGTTGATAACAATATATATATATATATACAGTTTCTTTATTGTAATGCACCATCTTTTATGATAAAGAAGCATCTTTGAACACAAGTTTCATATTGAACTTTCAAGAACAGCCATGATGACTTGTGTGTTTTACTTATCGCATGAGTCAGCAATCACATTTCTAAATGCAATTGAGTCTGCATAATGTAAGGGCTTTTACTCTCCTCAAATTTAAACTCACAGAGGAGGAACACTCATTGAAGTGTAATGCTCTTGAATATGTTCATTATTGATTGGATGATGTTGATGGCAGCTTTTTGCGGCTTGGCTGCTTTATAGTGAATGCGCTTGTGTGTGTTTTTGCATCTTCAGTGCAAGTGAATGATATTGATCTGAGGGTTTAAATGGCAAAACAACTCTTCCAATAGACAAATAAGATTTAACTGCATAGCCCTTACCTTTAAAAAGCCCCGTATGTTTCATTATGTGATTACGTCAGTATTAAAAAGGCTTAACTACCCATTGTTGCTGTTCTTTTGTAGCATATGAACAAACAAATGTAATTCATTCCAAAGCAAAATGGTCAGATTGATAAACCATGTGTCTTTACAGTGTATTTATCCTAAAAATGTTTACATAGTTCTGAGGTTCTGAAATCTTTTCTCAAAATTTGAAGCTGTCCCTTGTACATGTGATTATCTTTTCAGATGCAGATTGACTATGCAGATTAATGATAAATGGATCATTAGTGCAGGAGATCTCAGACAAGTGATTGGACACTCTCATGCAAAAAGAATGTGAACAAAGGTCATAGTCAATTACGGTTTCCTTCATTTCATGGCTTATTGATATTTGAATGGGAATTACCAAAGAACAGGGAAGAACGAATGAGACATTCCGCTTGCCAGATTAAAGAGGAAAAAAGCACACAATCAACACATTGTTTCTTTTTACATTTGTATTGCATATCATTTGCATTACCACCTACAAAGAAGGACAATGTGGTAAGGTTTTTGTTTTTAAACAAGTCAGCAATTCTTGCACATATTGAGTTAGAGTGCAATGCATCCTCCATGGATTTTGGGTAATTAAAAAAAAAAAAAAAGTATCATTACGTTATAATTTAACTACAAGAAAATAGAATTACAAAAGTCTTAAACACATGCAAAGAAATGCTGTAGAGTAAAGACGCCTTCAAAAATAATGAAATTAAATGTTTCTACATTAAAAATCCTATAAAGAGCAATAAACAGTAATAAATGAAACAAAGTCAGTATTTAATGTGACGATCCTTCACTTTAAATAAATAAAGCAGTATCTGAGGTGCAGTGTGTGCAGTTTTATAAGGAAATGAGCTGGAAGTGTTACTGAGCATCTTGCAGAAGCAGCCACAGTTCTTCTGGAGACTTTGACTGTCGACTCGCTTCTTATTTCTGCAGCGAAACCCAGCAGCCTTCATTATGTTTTTATCTGAAAAGTGTCTCTTATGGAATCTGCTGCTTTCTTTACTGACATACAAACATTTTTCTGTAACGTTTCATTTTGTGCTGGAAAACTAATGTTTGGAATCTAAAATGTTTTTGTACTGAATCAATAATGTAGAAGTCAGAAAATAAACATCTATAACAAAGTTTGTACTAAAAAAAAGGGGGGTGCCAAGACTTTTGCACAGTACTGTATGTATATATATATATATATATATATATATATATATATATATATATATATACCAAAGCAGCAGGTCTTGTGTGGTGTTCCTGGCATGCAGTGGTTGGTACCTACCAAAAGTGGTCCAAGGAAGGACAAGCAGTGAACCGGCAACAGGGTCATTGGAGCCCAAGGCTCACTGATGCGCGTGGGGAGTGAAGGCCCGTCTGGTCCGATCTCACAGAAGAGCTACTGTAGCACAAACTGCTGAAAAGGTTAATGCTGGCTATGATAGAAAGGTGTCAAAACACACAGTGCAGTGCAGCTTGCTGTGTATGGGGCTGCGTAGCTGCAGAGTGGTCAAAGTGCCCATGCTGACCCCTACAATGCGCCTACAATGGACACGTGAGCATCAGAACTGGACCATGGAGCAATGGAAGAAGGTGGCCTGGTCTGATAAATCACATTTTCTTTTACATCGTGTGGACGGCTGGCTGCGTGTGTGTCGCTTACCTGGGGAAGAGATGGCACCAGGATGCTCTATGGGAAGAAGGCAAGCTGGTGGAGGCAGTGTGATGCTCTGGGCAATGTTCTGCTGGGAAACCTCGGGTCCTGGCATTCATGTGGATGTTACTTTGACACATACCACCTACCTAAACACTGCTGCAGAGCAGGTTACACCCCTTCATGGCAACGGTATTCCCTAATGGCAGTGAGCTCTTTCAGCAGGATAATGCGCCCTGCCGTACTGCAAAAATTGCCCAGGAATGGTTTGAAGAACGTGACAAATGGAATGGTTTGGTGTTGGTGTTGACTTGGCATCCAAAATCCACAGATCTCAATCTGATCGAGCATCTGTGGGATGTGCTGGACAAAAAAGTCCAATCCATGGGGGCCCCACCTCACAACTTACAGGACCTCAATTAAATTCAATTTAATTTTATTTGTATAGCGCTTTTAACAATGGACATTGTTACAAAGCAGCTTTGCAGAAATAAATACATTCAAATTAAATTATAAATAAATAAATTACAATAAATTGTAAATATGTGAATTTATCCCTAATGAGCATGCCAGAGGTGATGGTGGTGAGGTAAAACTCCCTGAGACGTTATGAGGAAAAGAAGAAACCATCACAGTACAGCTCCCCAAGCCATCTCCATGGCCCCCAAGAGGCACCATCCCCAGCAATCCCAGTGATCTTCAGGCCGCCCATCGACTTAAAGAATCTGCTGCTAACGTCTTGGTGCCAGATACCACAGCACACCTTCAGAGGTCTTGTGGAGTCCATGCCTCCAAAAGTTCTTTTGGCTGCACAAGGGGGACCTGCACAAGTACACTATTAGACAAGTGGTTTTAATGTTATGGCTGATTTTTTATATATATGGAAGAGCATGTAAGATTGTTTTTATTGTGGAACACAGCTACATTCTATTGTACTATTATATTTTAGATTATAATAGTATTATAAAGGCTAGTGGTGTTTTGCCCAATTCATGCTATGCTTTACATTATTTGATGTTTTTTCCTTATCTTGATCATATTTGTCATAGCCTAATGGATTGGCTGGCTGCCATTTGGAGAGGAAAAACGCACTGTGCTTTTAAGTATATGTGACTTAACTTGGGGCGTTGACAGCATCCATTTAGGTCTGTTCCCTTTTTTCCTGCCATGGGTTTAATACAGCTAATACACCTATTGACGTCATGGCATGGAGAAATAGCTGTTTACTGTAAACCGTTCAATTAGCACACACGTCTAAAACGATATTTTTATAGCTCTGTTTTGCTTTGTGGTATTTCAGCAAAAAAGCTTATACATATTCGTGCAGATTCTCACTTAGTTGTATGAAATGTTGCATTATTGCCATTTTTATCCTATCTAAATTTGTGCCCCTACTGATTTAATGAGCCAGATATGTAAGATGTATGTAGGAAAGGTACAGAAAGTTTGTGCATGGTTATAAATTGACTGTCTGTTTTTTAGGCTCTGCTTTTCAGTAATTGAGGCATGAGGGGATACAATATCTCCTTATTAGCTGAAAGCAATGGGGTGGGCAGGAGCAGGACAGTAATATGAAATGAGTCACTCCTACTATGAGGGCACAGAGGTTAATTAACAAAGCATCTTACTGGAGCGGGGCCATTTGGACTGTGTGAAATATGGATATGAAAAGAACACTTGGAGAAATGCCATAAGACCAGCTGAGGACAACATACCAGGAATCTTGGATCAGTACTTTTAATTCCTTGCAATTCATTCATGTGATATGAATAGGATGATAGTCATAACTCATGTCAGGTTTTCTCCAATTTGCTTCTCAACTAAGTTCACACGAAGAATCCAATATGAATCTTGTTCTCAAGCACATGTGAACAATTTCTGCAAAGCAAAGATGTCTTCAACAAACACTAAAATAAATAAAATATGAATATAAATATCAGTCAACAGTAATAAACTAAAGCAGATAAGTGTTTTTTGTGAATGCTTAAAGTCTTTAAAGCTACATCGGTTCTCTCAGGTTCTCTGTCGTAGTTTTCTAAAGAAATCAGCTGTAAGTTTTTGTTGCAAGTTGGAGAACCTGACACAGTTCTTCTGTTTCTGCAGTAAAACAAGAACAGCCTCCATTATGGGTTTAAAAGTGCTCCATTACTGATGATCTTACTTTATTTAACCTCATACTAAAAGAAATTATTTTAAATGAATATTTGAAAATTTTAAATGTACTGTTTTCTACTAACATGGTAATGCAGAAAATAAAATATAAAATAAAATATACATCTACATCTTTGTGAAGTACTGCATAAGTTTGTTAACTTGTTAACTGTTATTACTATCATCATCAGCATCATCATCCTCATCACCAGCATCATCATCATCATCATCTTTTTCTTCTTCCTTCTTTGAACAAACAAATAAATAAATGTGAAGGAATTGATATGTAGGTAAACAGTATGTGCTCATGCGTGGAAAAGTAACAGCAGTGAAAAAGTAACTTGTTAATTAGCTCCAGCTGACTATTGAGAATAAAGAGAATAATGACAGGCCGTTCTCGTGGGCTTTGTGCGAGATGGCTGCTGTCATCGTAAAATGCTCAGATGGCCTAATAAGCAAAAATAACACACAGAGCATTGAGCATAGTCTTGTTCCTTAGGGATCAATAGACACACTCTGTTGCTGTTCCTGTGTTCTTATGAATCCAGTTATTTCTGATTTATAGTTATTTGGTCTTTGTGTTTACGTATTTCCACATCACTGCTTAGCTCATTTGGGAGTGAGGCTAGGATAAACCTGTCCTCCTATAAGCCAGACTTTTGGTTTTCTAATCACACTCTATTCATCTTTTAATTCATTCACAGCTTTACATGTTTTATAAATTTAAGCATGAACACTTGTATTAAGATCATTTTGTAGGAAATCTGAGTAAAAGGGAGTGGTGCAGTACACTGTGTGTGAGAGTTGGGCAGTATGATGCAAACCATCACTTAAAAAACAAACAAACCAAATCTTATGTATCTAAAATACATTTTAATCTTGCTCAGATTCACATTTGTTACAATTTTGTCATTATCATTGATTGCAACTCCCTCTTTCTGCATTAGACATTCTGTACAATAGCGGCATGTAAAGTGGATTTACATCAAGGCACGAGACACGTCCATAAGTCAGGGAAGCCTTTTTAAAGGCACTGCTTTAATTTCATCCCCACAATACTGCGACGTGCAGCAGAGGAACATGGGCCACAGCGTACTGTACACACGATGTGCTCTCTGTTGACAATAAAGAATGAACAATCATTCTCATCACTCTCCCTCCATTTTTTTTAAAATGGATTGGAAAATGAGCATAACCACTTTTAAATGGATGCTAATGTTTTCTTGCTTTTTTAACCTTTTCTTTCTTTTTTTTTTAGAGAGCCAAACAATAACAGTTTGAGAATGGGCTGTTGGGTTTTACAGATCAATGCAGTCAACAGGAATCCATTCAGATGATGAGTGAAATGATGTCCATTCCCAGGGATCTCAATGCACATGTTGATTTTTTTTCTTTTCTCTCTTGATCATGGCATGGCAGAGAGCTGTAAATGTATAGCCTGGTGACCTGGCAAAATAGAATGACCAATTTTCAAGCAATTTTATTTAGCATCATTTTACAGTATGCTGAGAGTATGATATCTTTGTCATTTCTATGGTGGGAATTTACAATCAGTGCTTGATACATATGAAAGTTGAGGTTTGACCATTTACAGGTATAACCTTTATAATAGGTAAACCATTAACATTATACTATGAGGTTGTATTTTGTTCTACACAATATTTTGCTAAACATGACAGAAAATGTGCTACACAATTTTAAAAATAGTACTAATTATTAAAAAAAAAAAATTAGAAAATCAAAGAAATTTCAAAGAAACTATTTTTTCATCATTTACATCATTAAAAAAGTTTTAAAAATTCTAGTGATTTTGCTAACTAAATAATTTCACATATATATATAACAAAAACCATGATACTGAGTTGATGCTGAGTTGAATCCACCCATATTCTGCAAATTACATGTGAGTTCTAAATATAATGCATATGAAATAACTGTGAATTTGAAAAAGGTGAAAAAGGTTTCTTACCATATTGCTAAGACATTGTCTACTCTTGACTAAGTCTCCTTCGCCGGCCAAACGCATGCGATCCAACGTTGGTTGGGACAAACTTGCTGCTTCCGATTCCTCCTGAGCGGTTCAGGAAATCTGCCAAGCGATGGGTCACACATGTGGCTGTGTTACAGGCTCGCTTCTGTGCTGTAACGCTGAAGGAAAAAAAACAAGAAGAAGAACATGAACATGTCTAAATGCAAACAAATTAAAAATTATTCTGGAAAATGTGGGTAATCATGATAATGTTGGTATCTTACCTATAGTCTTTTAGACTAGGTTTAACATGACATTTGACAAAATATGGCATTTTTTGGTTATTTCTGGATCAATAAGCAAATAGACAGGCTTCTTTTGTAAAAATATGTTTATTCAGGTCAAACTTGAGGCTGTTTGTCAATGAGAGTTGCCCAAGTAGAAACAGATAAGTAAGACATTAAGAAAGAAAGGCATTAATGTATTCTGTCTCTGCCAATGAAGATTAAAAAAGGACAAATGAGGAAATCAAGTCAGACAAGCAAAACGAAATCCACATGCATTGACACTCAAATATCAGAACCAAGGCAGACAGCTGTTTAGATGAGATCGGTCGGTTCTCTGTACACATGCTCAGCGCTGCGCTTCTTTCCTGGGGTTCCTGCTCCTACGTTGGTGCGTGGGTATGTCTGCAGCTTGTGCAGTTCCTGTGAAAGCTTTCCCAGGACACAGGTGCTCAGGTTGGAGCAGCGCTTGGACATGGGTCTGCCCATGCTGTTGGAGAAGAGATCATACACACAGCTCACAGTAACAGAACAGAGCATGCAAAACGCATTTCAGTTTTATTCTACAATGAAGAGCCAGATGCATATCAAACTAAACATGCCTCCTTCCTAAGTGGAATTACTTCATGCTCACACTCACTGTTATGATCAACAAGTTTTTATAGACTTCTGGCTAATTTGGCTTTATCACAGCAACGGACAAATCATGCACAATGTTATCTCCTGTATTTCTGGAGATCATGCTGTCCTCTCGATTGCATGCTTTGCAGGCAATGTTGCACAAAGTCCTCAGGAATAAATCAAACTTCATGCAAAAAACTGGAGATTGGCAGAGAACTTGTTGCACGAATTTGTTCCATTTCATTATGTAAATGAGTACAGGTCTTTTCTGGACATACCTCCATCGTAAAAAGCTTTGCATCCATTAGCTTATAACTACAGGGCATTTGCTCTCATGATGAAGCCTTTTAGATTCACTGATTCACTTCTTTAAAAAAAGAGAAAATAAGTGCACCATCCTTCAAATTATCTGTATCATTGTTATCTTAGTTTTGGATTTCTTTTAATCATTACAACATGTACCTGTTCTCCTCAGTCTCCTGATGATCAAGGTCTTCTGCAGTCATCTGCACAAACTCTTTGATAAACGCATTTAGCAACCGCCTCGCCTCATAGTCAGAGAGCATGGCTTCGTCTGGCGAGGGCTCCAGAGCAGGCCTGAAAACAAGATGGAAAAAATCAAGAGTGGAAAAGCAAAACTTTAGATAATGCAGAAAGTGAGTGAGTGAGAGAGAGAGAGAGAGAGAGAGGTTTCTGCTTGAGTCTGATCATAATCAAAAACAATCTGCTAAAAGTGTGCCACTTAAAAGCTGTCCTGTTGCCAAGTTTGGATTTATCGCACGATCAATACTGTCGTAAGCAGATTGAGTTTGGCCCGAATTCATCTGATGTAATCAGAACACTGATCCCCCCCCCACCGCATCCCCTCACCCCACCCTAATAGTATATATATATATATATATATATATACATATATATATATATATGAGAGTTGTTTATCATTTAGAGTTTTTTATTTAGCTGAACTACGTTCTTTAAAGATAATCTTCTATATCAAAATATTTACATCTTACAGTGTCATATGAAATGTCTCACCTGGACGGTGCTGCATTTGAGCTGTACATCTGACAGATAATCAAAGCGTAGGCAACGAAGAAAGCAGAGATCTTCAGCATAACCATGGTGCACTGTAGCAAGGAATGAAGCTTTTCTGTCAAAAAAAAATTACATTTTATAATTTCCTTGTCATCATTAAAAATATTATCACTCTTTCTTTTTATGAAAACTGTTAATCATTCACTGATTTCCACTTCCTAATGTACATCAAAACTGACCATTGTAAGTCACAGCAGCTTTTCAAAATGCTCTCAATATCTGCTCAAGTGTGTTAAGTCTGCTGAGATGTTGTGCTGGCATCTGGCTGTGAGTAAAGTATTAGAGATATTAGCCAGATTAGAAAGCTCCTGTGGGACCCTGTGCATTAGTGTAATGAGCTGCTAGTCTACAGAAGCCTTCCAAGTCTCCTTTAAAATCCACTGAGCTTGCTTCTTTTTCTCCACTGCTGCATGCTCAGTAAAGCATATAAACCACCCTAGCTTTCATTTTAATATATAAAATGATAGCATTCAGCTTCAGAATCCATTCTGAAAATATGTGCACTTGTCATTTTAGTGGTAGAAAGTAGCCTTAATTACCTACCTGGTAATGTTACAGCTCGCTGAATGTAGAAAATGGTTGATGGTTGCAAATCGAAGGGTTAATTCAAGTTGATGAGATTTAGAGTCTGTTGCATTCAGCTGCAAGACGGCTGCCTATATACCCACCATTAGGCTCCCACTATTGACAATGTGGGTGTTTAATGAGCTTCCGACAGCCAATCAGAGACTGTCCTGATTCAGGATGTGGCCAATCCCGTGAGACTTCATTCTGGAAAGTGATAAAGGGAATGGCGCATACAATGACGTCATTCTTTGATCACAAATTGCCCCATTCACAAAAATTCACTAGTGATCAGCAATGTTCTGCATCACTGGAAATTATTAAGAAGAATATATAATCTGTACTTCTAGATATAATCAGCATGCCAAAAATGTTATTGTAATAAAAGCAGTTCTTTTTTTTCTTGTTGTCTTGCATTTATTCCTGCATTGTGCTTCCTCAGAAATTGATCAAGCCTAAAATTAACTAGCAAGGATTTTCAGTTTTGAAAAATTGTGGGAAATTATTCATTTTTCATAATTTAAAAAAATATTTAATCAATTAATTTTACAATTGCCTTATTGGCTGAGGGTAAAATGAACAGTGCGTTTTTTGTGTGCGCAAATCTTTCAGTTTTTACGTTCAATTCCTAACTTTTAAGAATGCCTACATTAACCCTAACCCATCATTAATTATGTGAGATAGAAACTACTGAATAAAAGTTTGCATTGACCTACTAATAGTGATGATGGAACTGCAGTAACAATTTCCTATAACAATGTATGCAATCGATCAGCATTCTTCACTTCCTTATTCGTGATATGACCCTTAGTGGAAATCAAAGATGAGGCTGACATTAATGAGCCTTGTCTCTTGGGCCTGGTTAAAACAACAGTTTTCCTTTGAGCATCATCCAACTCTCCTCTTCATTATTAGCTAAGACTTCATAAAGCATCACCACAGACAGGCTGCGTTTGCGTCACATAGAAACCCCATTAGCACAGACAAGCCTTTTAGTGCTATCAAACTTCAAGCGGCACTGATGACCAAAGGCGTAAATCAGTGAGACATGTCAGCAGTGGGGACTCCGTCTAAGCCTGGTTACAAACACAAAGCTGTGTTCTCAAATGGCCTCTTCAGTCTAATGAATCACCACAAGTGCACTAAGACATAGTGTGTCCATAGATCACTACCAGAAGTTTCCATCTCCTGCATCAAACTTTTTGAGTCAATATGGTAACCTTTCCAATCCAGCCATGTCATGGAGAACCCACCCTTGTGTAAGATATTTCAAGTGACAGATAGTCATTTGTTAGACAAAGATGTTATCCTGGATTCATTGCTTCTCCACATCAGAGTTTTCCACAGCCATGGGATGTCTGATATTATCTGATGGGCTAAAAATAATAATGTTTCACCCAAATACAATTAAATATCTTTAAATTTGCAGGTCTGTGTCAGTCACATAAATGAACTGTTTGAGCACCTGTAGGCTGGAAAGAACCGGAATTAAACTTAATGCTGTAAAGGCTTTAAGAGGGAAAGCAAACACAATTCATAACACTCAGTGAGACAGAGCCCTGCATTAAGAGAAGAGAGAGCTTACACAGTCCATCTTCAAACATTAAGGAAATGAGATTTAATCATTGAATGTTGGCCATCAATCAGTGAGCACATGCTGGAGACTTCCCAATCTCATCTGTGTGCTTAACTGGTCACATGGCCTCCTTTTACATAGGAGCCATTAAACACCAATGGGATGTAGTGAAGCACCTTGCCATGATACGCCTGCTTATTGAAAATGGGCAAGCAAAAATTGCTGATTAGGGTATAAGGAATTCCTTATATCCATTTTTTAAAATTAACTATCATTTAGAAATTAACAGATTTTCACATTTTGATATATCAATTTATTTAATTAAACTTTCAGACATACAGTATAATGCTGTTACCAAAGCACTATTTTCACATTATTATAGCTTTAGCAGCTAAAAAAAATTATCATGCATATCCAAAGAACTTTTTTTATAGTATTTAATTCTCTAATAAATTCCCAGTTTATTATTACATAAAATGTAATAGGGATTACAGAAATCTAAGTATTTCTAAAATGGAGCACTATAAGATTAGACGCTTGTAGCTGAGCTATTCTGACAAAAAAATTATAATAATAAAATACAGCTGTTAATACAAACAAGTGATAATTAGGGATTACTGTGTTCAATAATGAGCATTAAAAGTGTAAACTACAACCAGATAAAAGCCTACCAGAAGTGCTTACAACAGTTTTTTTTTTTTTTTTTTTTTAAATCAATAGTATACTTTCTAAAAGGAAAGGTTCCACTATGAACCTTTGTGGTTTCTTTTTGGAATTATAGTTCGTTTAGGAACCATTCGTGTTTTGAGGACCGTTGCAACAAGGTTCCTGACAGAAAAAGCCCTAATGTTCTTTCAGATTGTCTCTCTAGGAGAACCTTTAAAACTGGCCTGCAAAACATGAATGGTTCCTAAAAGAACCTTATTTCAACAGTGGGGCCTTCATTTTTCAGATCTGAGACAAAAAAAAGGTTGTTGTTGAAGCATTTATTTTTCTTTTAAAGTTTTGTTTGGTATAACCTTACAAATATCATAGAAACAAATAACCTAGAAACTGAATTCACAATCCATTCTTTCTGATCTCTACCACGAAAAAAAAAAATTAAATTAAATTAGGCTATAATAAATTTCTTGCAGTGTATAAATTGGTGAGTATGTTTTAAGGAATTCTGGTGATGTGCAGTGAAACTTTTAAATGATCTTAAATTTAAATTGATGCCAAAGTGAAAAATCATGAGATCAAAGTTTGTCTACCTGTAGAGGATAAATATGTTTGCCTCTCGGATAAGGTCTTAAGTACCAGGACTATCAGAACTTTTTTGCCCAAATTTGTCTCCTGTGCTCAAGACAACTCATGTCAGGGTCACATTGTATACTGACGTTTTTTCTTGCACTTTTATCGCCTTATCTTTACTTTTCCTGAGTAAACGGACCTGTGACTAATCGATAGTGATCAATAGTGGCTAACGATAAGGATCAGGACCGATCTCTTGGCCAATCTTGGACCTTCAGAGGCGGAGGATCTGCACCATGTCCCCGCTGCACGCCGCGACTCCGACACAAGCGCTAACTTTACAAACGGAGACGTCGCGGCCGATCACTGATTGAGAAATGAAATCGATGAACAGCTCGTTATCGCTGCTGACT
This sequence comes from Pangasianodon hypophthalmus, assembly GCF_027358585.1. Classification (NCBI taxonomy): domain Eukaryota; kingdom Metazoa; phylum Chordata; class Actinopteri; order Siluriformes; family Pangasiidae; genus Pangasianodon; species Pangasianodon hypophthalmus. The sequence continues at coordinate 54,298 of NC_069720.1, forward strand.
TTGTCTTACGGCAAGACGGTGTTCTACTTGTGTACTTTACTCTGCAGCTGCTTGACTTTCCTGGTGATCCGGCAGCTGTTGCGGCAGCGGAGACCGCGCGGCTTCCCCCCGGGACCGGCCGCCCTGCCGGTGATCGGTAACATCCTGTCTCTCGCCACCGAGCCGCACGTCTACATGAAGAAGCAAAGCGAGATCTACGGCCAGGTAAATCTCACAGCCCCCGTTTCCCCTGCGGAGAACTCTGTCTCTTCTTTAAATGCGCGGACTCTTTTCATCCCGCGTGAAAATGAGCCAAAAATATACATATATACATAGAAACGGAAAGATAAGACACAAGACCTTCAGCCACAAAGTTAGAGATAAAAACTTGGGTGTCTGAGATGAGTTGCAGGGCATTTTTTTTAATCCATTACATGGCCATGTAGCTTATTATATCACTGTAAGAACAAAAGCCTCCTGGAAGATCTTCTTGCTGTCTCACCCGTAAAAACGTGTCTCCAGGACTCTTGTTACAAGAATTCTTGAAACTTTAATTTATCTTAAAAAAAAAAAAAAAAAAACTTCACTAGGAAATAGGGTAGAGTACACATGAACTCCAGAAACTAGGTTAGACACAAAGTTCAGTATCTTTGATGAGAGCATTTTTCCTTCCTTATAGTTTCATTTTTAAATGGTTAAAAAAGCACTGGTTGATGGTAGAAAATATAAAAATGTATGTCAACCTTCACATGCATAATTTATTAAAACATTGATATAAAAAACGACATTAAGCCAGGTTATGTTTAGACAGCTGTTTTCCCATGCACTTTTTTACTTTCTGTTATTGGTTAAGGCTTTAAGCATGACTACAATCAAAAGTCCCGCATAATGGGAGGTTAACGGCACACGAAAGCTAATACTGGCAGCTACTTCATTCTCCACATTTACCACCCGGAGCCATGCTGAGTCAGCATAATGAATTAAAGAGGAACTTCCTGAACTGTAGCCGTCACGTTGGAATGCAGCTGACCTGTAGACCTGACACATTTCCATTAGGGGGGAAAAACTGGCAAACTAAAAGTCTAAGTATCACTGAATTAATTAAGTGCTTTAACTTCATCAATCTCCAGATCTTTAGTCTCGACTTGGGAGGAATATCAACTGTCATTCTAAACGGCTATGACGTCATCAAAGAATGTCTGTATCACCAGAATGAGGTGTTTGCAGATAGGCCATCTCTACCTTTATTCCAGAAAATGACCAAAATGGGAGGTATGATGTATTTTCTTCTACCACACAGAAAAAAAAATCTTTCATTGCCTGCACAAATTGTTCAAACAAATTCCAGAACTAGCACTGAATAGAGAGAGTTATACCATATACATACTCATCATAGTTATTGCAAAGCATGTTATGGCAGCATGAATGGTCTGTAATATCTGTCATTGGCTTGTAAGTTCTTCACTGAACTTTTGCATACAGACAGAAAGGGCGGTGAGGAGACTGGATTAGTGGTGTGAGGCAGGCCAAAAGTATTATGTAAACAAGTTATCAGAATATCAGTTGAAGTGATTGAGAAAAAATTATTGTACTTTTTTGTATTTCCATAAAATTCACTATTTTCTCATCCTGTGCATATGACTGCTGGAGAGTGAGTGCATAACTGAGCTTTGCCTTCAGAGTTTCAACATACTGAATTATTTATCTTTAAAACAGAAATGGGCCAAGGCTGCAGTTTGACACACAGCTCCAGGAATATTCTGACACTGACCAATGGATTTGCTTTAGAGCAGGCAATTTTTCAAAGAAAGCTTACTTCTCATTAATTCACTTTCCAGGACTTCTCAACTGCAAATATGGTCGTGGATGGATTGAACACCGCAAGCTGGCTGTTAACAGCTTCCGCTATTTTGGCAGTGGACAAATGATGTTTCAGAGGATATCTGAAGAGTGCATGTTCTTTGTAGATGCCATAGACAAGCACAAGGGAAAACCTTTTAACCCCAAACACCTGGTTACGAATGCAGTCTCCAATGTTACCAACGTTGTAATATTTGGACAGCGATTCACCTATGATGACCTGGACTTCCAGCACATGATTGAAATCTTCAGTGAGAATGTGGAGCTGGCTGCTAGTGCCTGGGCCTTCCTCTACAATGCCTTCCCCTGGCTTGAATACCTGCCGTTTGGGAAGCACCAGAGGCTCTTTCGCAATGCTGATGAGGTGTATGACTTTCTGCTACAGATAATCGAGCGCTTTTCACAGGGGAGAGTGCGGCAACTGCCAAGACATTACATCGATACCTATTTGGACGAAATGGAACAGAGTGCTAGGGACAAAAACATGTCCTTCTCCAGAGAGAACCTGATCTTCTCAGTAGGAGAACTTATTATTGCAGGCACAGAGACCACTACTAATACCCTGCGTTGGGCCATGCTCTACCTGGCTCTCTACCCCAGTATACAAGGTAGGTTCACTGCTCAATTTGCCTTTGCTTTCTTAAAGTGAACTGTTATAATTTTCAAAGAATTTACAATATCTGGCTTCTTCTGTGGTCAGATAAGGTTCACAAGGAGATTGACTCCATCTTAAATGGCAAGTTACCAACTCTGGAAGACAAGCAGAAGATGCCTTATGTGGAAGCAGTGTTGCATGAAATCCTGCGGTTCTGCAACATTGTTCCTCTTGGCATCTTCCGGGCCACTTCTCAGGATGCTGTCGTGAGAGGATACACCATCCCCCAGGGGACCATGGTCATCACCAACCTGTATTCTGTGCACTTTGATGAGAAATACTGGAGCAACCCTGCTGTCTTCTGCCCTGAAAGGTTTCTGGACAAAAATGGGAACTTCATCAAACGGGAGGCCTTTCTTCCTTTTTCAGTGGGTAAGTATTTTTGTCAACAATCAAAATTGTATGAAAATTGATCTAAGCCCTGGAAGGTCATACATGAAGTTTTGCATACGCAGACACCACCCTCAACCAATGGTGTTATGAGAATCAGGGCTTCAGTTCTAGGTGGCGTCTGGCTTAAGCTAGACAACCAGGCCCCTAAATGCAGAGAGTTATGCTAGGAGTTACTGAATATAGATGATGTGTGGGTGAGAACAGGAACAAAAGAAAGATGGAAATTTCAAGGAAGTTAACTAGGAAGGAGATTGATTTCAGGCATGGACTTTATTATTTCATAACTCATTTTCATCTTTACATGGCTAATATGTCTTATGTTCTTTAGGCAGACGCCAATGTCTTGGTGAGCAGCTGGCCAGAATGGAGATGTTCCTCTTTTTTACCACGTTGCTCCAGAGGTTTCGCCTGCAGTTTCCCAAAGGCTACATTCCAAGCATCACTCCTAAACTTGGCATGACTCTGCAGCCACAGCCTTATACCATATGTGCTATCAGGAGACAACAATAAATAAAAACAATAAAACAATAAAACTTCATCTGTTCGCCAAAGGCAGATATTCTCTCACCTCAGGGGATCTTATTGAGAAGCTCAACCAACCAGCTTAGATTTCTTGCTCTGAATTCTGTCATCTTTGGCAGAAAGCACTGAACTCTGGTACTGACTGTGCAGAATTCTTTGAACATGTCTGCTATATGGCTTCACAAAGCTCATGCAGAGAGTGAGCAGTGGATGAGGCCTGGAAATGTATATGCACAACTGGATTCCTTAGTGTGCACATTGTAATGAATAAGAGCTTTAGAACACTGTTGTAAATGAGAGCTGTGTATTTCGTAACTTGAACCGACCAAAAAACTGCACTGTGGTTGTAAATGTAAGGGAAGTCAGGTTATGTCAATAATTTACAGAGTGCACCTTTCAAACAGTTTTGCAGACCTTTTTTTTTTTTTTTTTTTTTTTTTTTTTAACATTCCTCGAAATTGAGAACACACAGTTCTCTCATTTGTGTAGCAGACTGAAAAGGAGCGCAGCTGACTTTCTCAGAATGCTTTGCAAATGCCAATCGCATAACTTTGGCTTGTGTCCATGTAGCAGTGCTGAACTAACGGTCTCTGTTTTATCTAAGGGGAAATAGCCTGCCAGGACGTAGGTGTGCAACTATTTCCATAGGGGTGTCATTGAAACTAACATTGTGATAAACACTTTGTAGGAAGTCAGAGCTTTGTACCAAACCTTGTGCATTTGTTATATTTCATACTGTAAAGATAACTCTGAGAGAACTTCAGCCTATATATGAATAAACAGAAGATAAATCTTTTTGACAGTATTACAATGTCGGGTTCATTTAATGACCAATGTGCTTCAGTTGTTTGTTTTTTTTTTGTCTCCTAGAGCTCTTTGTGACCAAGTTACACATAACCCTAATCTAAGGTGTAAAGATTTTATCCAGCTTCAATCCTGCTGGGGGTTTGGGCATAAGCTTCATTTTACAGCACAACACTCAGGAATTTATTGGAAATTTCATTTCCAAATCTTAGCACTTCATAATTTTTTCTTGCATAGAGGCAGCTTTATTAAATGGGTAACACTGGTGAATTAACAGAATGCTTTTAGTTTTAATTTACATTTCGGTGTGTACCAAGTGTGGCATTGTGTCCAACTTGTAACTGCAATCACAACTGCAGGCACAATGGTGAGATGTAGCAGTTTAATTGCAGACTGGATTTGCCAGGAACGTCTTCATCTAGTACTAGGTCTCAATCTTGTGTTCCAAATTACAAAAAGAGCAGGATGATAGGTATAACTGGCAGCCAGAGAGCACATCTGGTTTTATCCACTCAGGGATGATAAGCAAGTCCAACAAGTTATGAAGCAGGTAGCATCAGGGGCAGGTATACTCTGGGTAAGCTGTCACAGTGATGCTGTCTTCTGGGATGATGTGGATGATCTTGGTTTAGGAGGATACCCTTCTCTTAGGGACTCATCATCCACCCGCTGTCATCTTCCAGGCAGCTCTACCCCAGAGGATGCAGGGAATTTCCTCAGTGAGCGTGTGATAAGTAAACAAAACCATTCCCAGAGAGACGTCCAGCTGCCGATAACGTTGAAGAATTACAGCCAAATTCCACAGCCATGGAAAGGAGGGGAAAGATTAAAATGCTGTGCCTGTGTCTAGGACACACTCGGAACATATTCAGAACACTCATACAAAAACATTTTATAATGTTTATAATGTTCATTCAAAGGAATGACACTGACATTAAAAATATTTTCAGGGATGGTATTCTTTATGGACAGATATAAATAACAGTGTGTGTGTGTGTGGGGGGGTGGGGGGGAATGTGGGGTGAAAAGGCTGAAAGGGATGAAAAGGCTGAAATGGATACATCAGACACTGCTATCTTACTTGCTACATAAAAAGTGTTTCTAAATGTAACGAGGACAAGAAAAAGGTTTGAGGGCATTGCAGTGAAAAAAAAAATATAGAAATGAGGAGAAATATTTAATGGCACAAAGCACTGAAGTGAACAGAAGGCGCTGGATTCCTGGTGATGACAGATGAACAGGAAATAAAGTAAGTAAGGTAGGAAGTAAGGAAGGAAGGAAGAAAAAGAAAAAAAAGAAAGAAAGAACAAATGAACCAGTTGTTTGGTAGCAACCCTCAACTCCCAAAACTAATTAAGGCCAAAGTGTATGACAAAGCGACTGGCAGTGGAAGGGACAGAGAATAAGTGAGAGAGAGAGAGAGAGAGAGAGAGAGGAGAACAGGGAGACGAGGAGGCGTTTGGCACTGCAGCTAGCTGACTCACAGCATCCAGCTTTAGAGGAAAAAAAGGTTCTCAGCAGAGTGGTTACGCACAGAAACACAAAGACAACGCACCCCAAATTATTATTAAAATAATAACATCACACCCAAACATATCCACATCTGTAAATAGTATTAGATTAAAAACTCTGGAAACAGGATGATAATTACAGATTCTTAATGTACAATGTCAGCTGTATGTAGAAAACAGACGCATTCAGTTGATTAATTAAAAAATATATAATATATATTTTATATATATTTATATATGCAGATACTCTTTCTGTGCAGAGATTAAACACTTGTTTGGTAGTAAAATGTGCACATTTATAGTTCATTTCTCTTTTTTTGTTTCTTTTTTCTTTAAATATAGCTTGATGTACACTGCCTACTTGAGAACTTTCCTCTCCAAACAAAATGCAATGAGGAGAGCAGCATGTCAGTCTCCCCTTCCTGTTCTTTATTCTAGTGGAATGCCTAGAGTTCTTGCTTTAGAGAAAAATATATAGAGCTATTAGTATTAAACCTGCCTTATGGTGAAGAATACGAAAATATAAAAAGTGTACAGCTTTTCTTTTTGAGGTGAAACCCTGGATCACTTCAAATTGATTCACTGGCCTGCTTGCATGTTTGGCAAAGATTACTAAAAAAAAATAAAAATAAATAAATAAAAAAAATAAAACAAAAGAAAAAAGTATGTGTCTGCAGTGTGATTTAACAAAAGAAAGTGTATGCTTCAAATAAAATAGGCACTCCACAAAAACAACTTGCCTATTACACACATCAATTTTCATTCATCTCAGACGCTGTTTTGTATCGAAACAGAAAATAATACTTTGGGTTTGGGGGAGCTGATAGTGCTCACTATCTGCAATCTTCTTTTATGTGACTGAACTTCAGCTTCTTCACACCAGAACAAAGCCACAAATGCCCATGTCTTTCCCAACATCTGAACTGAAAATTGACAAGGTGTCTGAAATCACTTCCTTTAAACTTTAAACTGTCCAAACAGGACAATCATTTTGCATGAATCCTGAGAAACCGTGAAGAAAGAAATATATGTGTGTGCACATTTGTGTCATATACAGTCAGGTCCATAAGCATTTGGACGTTATTGTTATTTTTTTAAATGAATGAGTTCAAAATGCAGACTTCCAGCTTTGAGTGACTTTACATCCAAATTGGGTGTAATATATATATATATATATATATACATGGTCCGCCAAAAGTAATTGGACAATTGACTGCTCTGCTGTTCCATGGCCAGATGTTGGTTATTCCCTCATTATTTCACTTACCAGTAAGCAGATAAAAGGTCTAGAGATGATTTCAAGTGCGACATTTGCATTTGGAGTACACCACCTCATCTTGTGGTGTGTACGGCTGTCAGTGGAGCTGCTTCTCTTGAATTTACTAATGTGACTGATGACAAAAGCAGCAGGACAGATACTGAAGCGTACAGGGCGATATTATCTGCTCACATTCAGGCAAATGCTTCAACACTCATTGGACGGAGCTTCACAGTGCAGATGGACAATGGCCTAAAGCGTACTTCAAAAGCAACCCAAAAGTTTTTAAGGCAAAGAAGTGGAATGCTCTGCAATGGCCAAGTCAATCACCTGACCTGAATCAAGCTGAGCTCCATTTCACTTGCTGAAGGTAAAATTGAAGGACAAACGCCCCAAGAACAAACAGGAAGTGAAGAAAGCTGGAGTAAAGAAATGGCAGATCATCACCAGGGAAGAAACCCAGCATCTGGTGATGTCTATGAGTTCCAGACTTCAGTTAGTGATTCACTGCAAAGGATTCATTACCAAGTATTAAAAATGACAATTTAATTTATGTGTTTGTCCAATGACCTTTGGTCCCATAAAAGTGATAGAATTCCTACACCATTGACCCAATCTGGATGTAAATTCCCTCAAATTAAAGTATAATATTATTTAATTTCTGTGGTAGACAGTTAAAATAACAGTAACTTTGTCAATGACCAAATAATTATAGACCTGACACACACATTTTATATATATATATATATATATATATATATATATATATATATATATATATATACACACACATACATACACACACACACATATATATATATGAGAGAGAGAAAAAGTGATTTAAACTTATAAAAAGAAATAAAAGAAGTAAGATCCCTTCATTAGAACAGTGTTTCTTCTCTGTTCTCCATACTTAATGCTTTTAACAGTTTACAAGAGGAAAAACAAATGGCAACTTTGCATTCCTGAGGAGGAAAGAAAAAAAAAACCTCATGAACACACAAAAATGTATAACAAAGGAAACTAAAACTAAAGGCAGGTGAGTAAAAAAAAAAATAAAGCATCCGAAAATGATGCAGAAGTAAATATTCATGGTTTTTTTCAGTCAAAATGTCAGCATTTCCATGTTAAAGTCCTAGTGGCTGAGTTCAATGATACAGTGTTTTCGTGTCGCCAGCATGAGGAGGAAACTGCACGTGTCGTGCTGAGGGTCGGAGTCCATCACCTGGACCACGCAGGGGCACCAAAAAAAAAAAAAAATAATTACACAATAAAGGTTCAGACAGGCACGTTTGATTTATGCTTCTAGAGTATTCCTGACACTGAGCCTGATATAGCCTCAGCCTCATTTGTTTTTAACTGTTCGCTTTGGTAACAAGTGATGACTTGAAAGTCTTCTGCCATTCTGGGTGTTTTTTTTTTTTTTTCACTTTTTTTTTTTTTTTTAAATAATTGTAATAAGTACCTAGAGGAGAGTTAAGAGCTCTGCTTTCAAGGCAGCATCACAGCCAAATAACCATAGAGAGTTTCGTTCATTATTTCATTCTGTCTTTTTTTCAACCCTTTTTCTCATCCTCCATCATTCTCCATGGGGTGAAAGTGCATAGGATGCTCTCACAGTAGTAAGGCCTTTTTTCAGTTTGTTTTTTGTTTTTTTTCCAACACCATGTGAACTGCATTTGCGTCACAGTGATTCATTTCAGTACAGGAGATCTGGCAGAATCTTCTGGTGTCAATTCGGACTGTGTGTCTGTGTTCTGATGCAGGAGAGGAAAGAGCAAAGAGTCAATTGTTTGCTTCAGGCCCCTCCCCTAGTTTTTTCTCAGCCAATCGGCTCAACTCAATCCCCCTCCTGCTGTCGCTCCTCCTCTTCAGCCTCCTCCTCAATGACCTGAATGTCATCTGAGGTTGAGGAGGGAGAAGGAAGGTTCAATGTGTCTGCCTGCTGCTGCTCTTGCTGCTGATGAAGGCCCAGGTCACAGTTCTTCTCCTCTTCCTCGATGATCTGCTTCCACGCCGTGTGGTTTTCAGTCAGGTGCTGCATAATGCTGCAGAACAGACGCTGACGGCTTTTCCTTGGCTCTGCAAAGAGAAACCTAAATAATTAAAAGCTAATAAAGGAATAAAACAGGCCAGTGGTAGGTCTGGTTTAGATTCTGTGTAATTGGAGTGTCAGAGACACACCACTGAGTTTTAAACAAAGTCCTCATCTGAGTTTCAACTGAATTCCTCCAGATAAATAAATGAAATTCAAAGTTTGCAAGTTTTGTTTAGTTTTTCAGAACCTTGTCTGTGCACTTTTTTGTTTTAATCTCATGCGCCTGCAGTTATTTCTGTTTGTACTGCAATATGTTATAAGGGTCTCAGTTGGGCTAAGACATTGAGGTATTCGAACAACATGATACTTCTCTGAGTGTCGAAGGTATTATCAGGTTAACTTCATAGATACTCACTGTTTACTATTTTTGTACTAGCTATTTTAATTTTCCTTTTAATTTTCTTCCTTATACATTTCTGGTATAATTCCTCAAAATATAAACAAATAACTAATTTAACCAGCTAAGAGAGTTTTCTTTTCAATGAGGTGATAATACTGAAACAAACAAGTGTTTAAAATGTTGAGGCTAACATTCCAAGCAATACGTACTTAACTGGAGCTCTTCATCAAGGTCTTCATCGTCAGTCTCTGTGTCTTCAGCATCATCCTCCTCTCCATCTTCTTCATCCACATCATCTTCATCAACCCAGTAACCTGGGAGGAGGCCAGCAGCATCGTATGAGTTGCACAGTGGCCCGACAATGTGCGTGATAAAGGATTCCTGCAGCTTGGCCAGCTGAGGCGCAGAGCGGTCCATGAAAGGGCTGATGGGTAATCCGAGGCGAGCCTCTTCATCTCCCTGCAAAAAAAGGGAGCAATATCATAACTGAAGCTGACAACTATGTGCCTTTTAATTTACTTAGCACCTCTACGGTATGCAGCGTAAATGAAGCACTACTCAGTACCTGTTCATAAAACTCATTCACAATGCCCTCTGTCCATTTCAGGTGAAGTTTGCGCTCTTTCGCTGGTCCATTAATATCTGCCAGCTTGATGCACACTTGGCATACCAGCAACCTGTCATTCTCATTAGTCCAGTCGATACCTGGGCTATTCACATCTGTAACCTGACAAAAAACAAACAGTATATCAGTCAGTCATTAGCACATTTACATTTCTAAAAGGAGGAAATGTCTTAGGATTCTCTTGCAAAAAGAAAACTTACTTGGTCTGAACTCAAGGGCATAAAATGGTTAAAAACCACTGAGTTTTATCCTTAAGTTGAATCTAAAAAAAACCCTAAATGTCACATTTTTAAAAATCACCTTGGAGTTAAACTCGGCTAAGAAATCAAAGTGCTTCTTCAGGTCTGTGGCGAGGATGGCCTCGATAACAAGAAAGCGAAAACGTTTGAACTCAACATGGTCCAGGTTGGACAGAAAGTTAAACTCAGGCTGAGACAGGAAAAGGCTCCATGCAGCGGCAGCATGGTGGTTTTCCAAAACCGAGCGGTCGTTGTACAGCACCGCCTGCCAGACACAAGAGGGAGATAAGAGAGAAAGAGAAATTTGTGGATTCTGGGGATGTTTTAATCTTTCCTAAATTATAAAGTCAGTCAATGCATCAAATCCCTGGTAAAGTTGCATTAAGGTTTTGAATCATTACAATGCTTTAAATATGTAAATTAATAAACGAAACAATAAAATGGCACATACCTGAGGGGCGTTAGTAGCTACAAGAAAGGCGTTTGTGCGACCTGGGTGATCGTAGTCATGCATAGCAGCTGCTACATATAGTGCCATGAGCTCGAGGGCAGGGACGTTCCAGGCCAAGCAGCCGTAACTATTGTCTGAGATGGAGGAGCTTTTGGACAAAGCGTAAGAAACCCGACCAGGAGAGATACCACTGTCTGAGTCTGTGATGAGGAGAAAAAGAAAAGAACCTCAGTGCCTTATAAAAAAGGACATACGTATTTGACTAAAAATAAAAATCAAGTAACGTCTTAAAAATGATATATAAAAATCAAAGAGAAAATGATTAACACAAACTGCAGCATCCTTGTGTGAGGTCACAGGATAACGTTCTTACTGATCACACACAAATAATCCACTAAAATGCATAAAGAAAGAAAGAAAGAAAGAAAGAAAGAAAAGTAGTAAAGGAAACAAACAACCTCATGATGGTGTGAAACTGTATTACATAGTTTTTTTATTGTTCGCTCGTATGCTTAGAAAAGCCGATCTCAGCATTGTGCACATGCTGCAAATTTCTGCTGCCAGACAGTGAAGTCACTGACTTTTCACAAACTCAACACCTCTTCCTTTTAAAGCATGAGCCCCTTTCGCTATAGCAAACCGAATGACTCAGGCTGCACTCCATTTGAGAAATTAAAACAGTCATCAGCGGCCTTAAAATAAGTTGTGAACATGCTGAGCCAGCAACGGCGGTGGATCTCAATCACAGGGCGGACTCTTATGAGAGCTGCAGCTCTGATCAGTCTGATTTACTCTCGCTGGATCAAAGGGATAAAATTAGCACAGAAACAACCAGTACAGGCATGGTTTATTTAATTAAAATATCTGTTGTAACTCTCCCTCACATGCTGAGACATACAGAGTGACGAAAAACAAGCTTTAAATTATAGATAAAATTGCAATGTTTCCGGCAGAAAAAGGAGATTTGAAAGAGAAACTTTATCAGACCGACACTACTAAAGATCACTGAGCCAAACAATCCCCTAGAAAAATCCAAGACTTTGTCCAGGACCATTCTGTGACCACTGTGTTTGACCAATCAACAACCTGCACTGTTTCCAACTCCGCCCACATTTCTCCATTTATTTTTCATGCCACCCTGGAAGAAAGAAAATCAAAAGTAGCACAGATATCTCACTGAGTTTGGGTACCTGTGTCACTTCCTGTCACGTGTTCATTATGGATCTGCTGGAAGCCTGGTATGGGTCTGGTGGTGAGGTACCACACAGCATGAAGGACATCTGTGGCATGGACACGATTGTGATCTGAGGAAGAAGTACATTCACAAATCAAGGGCATCAGAGATGTTCAAACACTGTCCATTGTACAATATCTGTGTATTTCTTTTTTAACTCTAAAGTTCACTGAAGGTTTTCCCAATGCAGATTTTCCCTCACATGCGATTTTAAAGTTTAATTTACTTTTGACGACACTAATTTAATTCTCACAGGGTATATCGCGGTAGCCGTTCTCCAGAGCACAGAAGTACGTCATGAACTCCCGGACGGGGATTTTGAAGATTTCAAACAGACCCGTGTCCTGGAACAAAGTGTAGGCCACCTGAGAGATATCAGAACAAACAAATCTTCATTAAGACACACAACAGGCCTTCAGTGAGGCGTCAAGTCCCTGATGATCAGCGTCTATCAGACTGAGCTGTAAAGGATCATCAGCACTGCAACACACAAACATAATGCAAGGTGCCAATCACATCCTGTTGCAAATCAACACTAAATGGATCAAAGTAGAACTTTAGTGAGTTTCTCTTGGTGAGATCTTGGCTAGTGAGATATGGCTACAGAACCTACGCAAAACAACAACAAAAAAAAATTGGCCACAAATCAGATTAAAATTAGATGTTCAAAAATGAGATGTTCTAGATCTTCCTGTCCATTAATCAAAAGTAATCCTGCTAAAATATAAATTCTGGAGGGAAGTCTGTTGTGCAGAATGAACCAAAATGTTCGCTCTTTGACAGTGCTGCTGACCGCTTGTGGCAAAAAACTCAGGCTTCATTATTTTTGGGAAATTAAACAATTTTACTGGTTGCTGCTTCACTTTGCTGGTTCAGGAGGTATGACTAGGTATGAATTTGTGGTACCAAAAATATGGATAATATTTCATGGTATAGGAGGAAAAAAAAGACATTTATTTTTATTTTCGTTCTTTATTGTTTTTACAAATACCTGGGGAACACAAAAACATGTTGTAACAAAGTCATACCATATGCCTGAAAAAAGTGCCCTAAAACAGGTCTGTGCTAAACACTTTTCTGTCAGTCATGCTATAGACACACCCCCAAGGGCCTTTCACACCCAAATCAGTGCTAAACAACTGCTGTGTCAGTTTTTATTAATGTTGTGGGGGGAAAAATATACTCAAAAAAAAAAAAAAAAAAAACCCTGACGAAGAGACATTTTTATAAAAAAAAAAATTTACCCCAGGTTTCATTTGGTATATTATTTTAATATGTACTTAATAATATTTTATTTATAAATAATTATAAATAAAAATGATCAACAAGAATCCGGCAATTGTTTCTTTACTAACATAGCTGAGGATCCGTCCCGACTTCCCTCCCGTCCTTTCCATCAGGTCAAAGATCTGGAAGTTCCAGTTGTTGAGCTTCTCCAACAGAGCTTCATGGTCTTCCAGCAGAGGATCTAACTTGAATTCCTAGGAGATGCCACAGGAGAAATGACAAGATTTTTATTCATGAAGGTTTTCAGTAATGCAGGTCATTTTGAAATGTCTAGTGATGGAGATTTGAAGATATCCCACACCTTATCCATTACGAATTTTCCCTTAACTGACCAAACAAAACTCTTCAAGATTAGAACACAAAGTCCAATTACATGGTCTGATGCTCAACAGATCTCAGCTCACAAGACCTATGACCCCAATGACATCTGACCCCCTCCCCTGCCAACACCATTTTACGATAAGGTGGGAACTGTGACGTGGACTGGACAGGCAAAGTTCTAACACTGGTGTTTTATAGAGAAGTTTATTTCACGTGTTTCTACAACTATGTAAAGTTAGATTTAATACTTCTTAAGATTTTTTTGTGCTACCCAAAAGCTCATGTTAGAGATGTAACTGAATATGGATACATTATTTGAACAGATACTGTGTACTAAAAGAGTACAAACAGAGATATGAATAGTGTACTATTTGTCTTTTTTATTTGTTTCTTATTTTTGTTTGTTTTTAATAAGGCTTGCCAGAAAACTTGATGTTGAGACTAGTTGTGTGCAATGGGACCAGGATCAAGCATGACAAAACAACAAAAGTTGCACAAGGTTTTTACTTTCATACAGAGCTTGAAAAGCATTTAGTATAAAGCTTGTGGAGAGGGTTTCAGCAAAATTCCCACCCCAACTACATCAAAACCATACTAAAAGACTTTAAACTAATCCAGAATGTTCAGGCATTGTAAGACAGACATTTTGACAGATTGTTGACAGAGTAACATTCCTCTAGTTCACGCAGAAAAACAGATGCTTATTGTACCTCAGGACGAGATGGTGTCTCCTGCACACCCGTGCTTTGCTTTTCCTCCTCCTCTTCCTCATGCTGAGCTCGTTCTTTAGCTTTTGCAGTCAGTCCTGCTTCCTCTCCCTGAGCATCTACTTCCCCGCTCTCCTCCCTGATCAGCCCATCGCTGCTGTATTCCGTTCCCTCAGCTAAGAAAAGCAACCATGCAATATCTGACTCAAAATAGAATGTATGGTAAAATTTTGGTGATTTTCTACCTTTACAATAAAGTAGTAAACAAATACACAAGATATTCAAGGACTAAAATAACACCTGGTCAAATTAAATTAAGAAGTTTAATACAATGGTAAAGTGGAGTGTGAGGAGTGAGCACATGTGAGAGGAGTGAGTGAGGTGTGTGTGTGTGTTTGAGGCGTGTGTGAGGTGTGTGAAAGGTGTGTGAGAGGCACGTGAAAAGCGCGTGTGTGAGGCGTGTGCAAGAGGAACGTGTGAGGAGTGAGTGAGGCGTGTGAGAGGCGTGTGTGAGAGGAACGTGTGAGGAGTGAGTGAGGCGTGTGAGAGGCGTGTGTGAGAGGCGTGTGTGAGAGGCGTGTATGAGAGGCGTGTGTGAGAGGCGTGTGCGAGAGGCGTGTGCATGAAGCGTGCGTGTGAGAGGCGCGTGTGAGAGGCGCATGTGTGTGAGGCGTGTGTGTGAGGCGTGTGTGTGAGGCGTGTGTGAGGAGTGAGGCGTGTGTGCGAGGCGTGCGTGCGAGGCGTGCATGTGAGGTTTGAGTGAGAGGCGTGTATATATGTGTGTGTGTGTATGGAGTGAGTGAGGTGTGTGTGTGAGGAGTGAGCGAGGTGTGTGTGTGAGGTGTGTGTGTGAGGAGTGTGAGTGAGGTGCGTGTGTGTGAGGTTTGAGTGAGAGGCGTGTATATATGTGTGTGTGTGAGGAGTCAGTGAGGTAGGTGTGTGTGTGTGAGGCGTGTGAGAGGTGAGTGAGAGGCGTGTGCATGTGAGGAGTGAGGCGTGTGTGTGTGTGAGAGGCGTGTGTGTGTGTGAGGAGTGAGTGAGGTGTGAGGCGTGTGTGTGTGTGTGAGAGGCGTGTGTGTGTGTCTGTGAGAGGCGTGTGTGTGAGGCGTGTGTGTTTGATGAAAGCCCAACCTGATCGTCTTCTCTGCATGTCAGGCCCCGAGGTCATGTGACCGTCACCCACCTCAGCGTTAGAGCTGCTCTTCAGTATCTGCCGCCCACAACTGTCTCACACACACACACACACACACACACACACACAGTGTCACACTGTACAACAGTAATGTAAATACAGCTCTTGAGCAGTGGGAAATTTTTAAAATTTTAATGTAATTTTCTAAAACAGTTAGAAAAAGGTTCATGTTTGACCTGAAATTCTCATCTAAAACACTGTTTTAAGTTCTTAACATGTGAAACATGCAAGTACGGCTAAAATATAAATCACGCAACACACACACTGCAGCGCAGAATCAGTGAATCAACGGCACACGTGAGGCTGTGAAGTTTTTTGGAATCATAGCAAGTTTATCCACAAACGAGCTGCAGTGTCACTGTAAACTCCTGAATGTTGTAGTTCAGAATAATCGGTGAAGTAACGTTTCAGGGTTTTTTTATTCAGCTCTTGCCAGTCGAACTTAAGGGCTTGTGACAATTTGAGAAAATCTACCAAACCTGAGCAGAAAAATAATTTTCAAGTGCTACATTCATTAAAATTTGTTATGTTATATTTTATGCATGGTCTTATTCAAAAAATTATTTAAAATATATACAGACACAGAAGTAATTTGAAGAAAAAAAAGAACATTAGCCATGAAATGTATATTTAGCTAGCAAGCTCTTACATTCGCCTGAGGCTTTAAATAGACAAGTTCATTAAAACTAGTTGAGGAGCAGAAGATAAATCATTTAAAAAAAAAAAAAAAAAACCTGGGCACGTTAATATTTTCAGGATATTCCAGAAAGTAATATTTTTGCATGTTATCGCAAATCTAGCTTCCGGAAATCTCTGTTTTCTTTAATGCCTGGTAAATGTTCGTAACCCAGCAGATTAAGTGGATCCCCACACTGTGACATCACAGTCCCGACCACAGGTCAGGAAAAGGTTAGAGGGCATCAGTGGGGTTGTTACCTGGTGCAGAGTGAGCTGAGCGAAAACCCCGGTGCTTTGTGCAGGTTTACGCTGGGCTTGGTGAGGATGTCGGCCGTGTCGGGAAACTCCACCGGAGAACGAGTGATCAGCGATGAGCTCGGACATGACGGGGGGCTGTGACTTGGAGAACTGAGCGGACTCAGACTCGGAGACGCACCTACCATAAAGGACAGACATCCTGAATGTCTAGTGGTACAAGTATAGGGTTCTCAGCTTCAAATTCCGAAGTCCAGTGGTACAGATGGATGTGTCTATTAGCTGGAGATTTATGTTAGCACTCTGAGAGACTTTCTGAAATTTCTTGTGGTATAACATTTGCTGTTATAAACTGTTATGACTCATAATGATAAAAAATATAAATGACTTGAAATATGACTTAAAATTTTGTGAAAATATGTGCATTTATATTAATGCCAATATCTTAATTGCTTGAAGACCTTATATGGAATCAATGACAAGCCCATCTATGATCTTAAAGGCACACCCACTTACAGCTGTTCTCATTTCCATATCTGAACTCTAAAACTGACAGGTTTTCTTGGGAAAATATGCAAAAGATTCAGCATATCCTCAAAGTGTGGAAGTTTGGGCATTGTAATGTGGAAGTAATGTGGATGTGATAAGAAAAAGAAGAAGAAAGAAAAAAAAAGAAGTAGTAGAAGAAGAAGAACAAGAAAATGCAGACTGACCTGGTCTTCTGGGCAGGTTGTGGCCATAGGCGAGTGTAACAGAGGAGGATCTCTGCTTCGGGATGGTCAGCAGGTTGCTGTTTGGCCCGTTGGAGAATGATCCCTGACTGTTAGAGATAGTTTACTGTTAGAGATTGAGTCATTATGGAAGACACATGAATACAGAGCAGTCTGGACACATGCTGCACATAAGATAATGATAAAATAATAATCATAGGCTTTTTGCTTATTATTTTCAAAAGTCTGTGTGACAGTGCCACCTTGTGGACTAATAACAAAATAGCACAATGACCACAGCAGACTACAGAGTTAATCCATTCATCTTCAAAAAAACGACTACAGATCCACCTTTTCTGTGAACACTTGACTAACCCCAAAATTGTCCCAACTCAAAAAAACAAAAAAAAATCTGCATTTACACTGGCTCTTACATCTCTACTCTGTGCACTTTTCTCCTCTAGCACTCAATTAAAAATCTTGGATGATAGCACTACTTGTATTGATCTCTGCTTGATATCACTTTGCTAGTATTTCCTCATTTGTAAGTAACTTTGGATAAAAATGTCTGCTAAATGAATAAATGTAAATGTAAGTCACCAGTGCTATGAGTCTAAACTTCTAAAATATTGTCAAAAATTTTAAAGGACTAAAGTTCTCCGGTGAGAGGGTGAGCACTCTGACCTGCCGGCACTAAGCTCAGTGTGAGATCTCTTTCCATTACTGCGCTCCCAGCGAGGGGACGAGAGTGTCTCCAGAGGAGAGAGGGATGAGGACGCAGAGCTCCGTCTCAGTTGAGGAGTGGGCAGACTATTCCTACTACTCAGGCCCTGAGAGAAAGACAGAGAGGGGCAGACAAAAAGAGGGACAGAGATGAGTTGCCCTTATATAACCTGTAACCTGTGCTCAGTACAGGAGAAGAAATGGCACAGACATGTGTTGATCTTTACGATAATCAGTGAAACACACTGTCACAATGTTGGGTGAGGAGGTCTGGGGTTCAGTCGGTGTTCCAGTTCATCCCAAAGGTGTTCAGTGGGGTTGAGGGCTCTGTGAAGGACACTCGAGTTCTTCCACTCCAACCTTCACACACCATGTCTTCATGGAGCTCGCTTTGTGCACAGGGGCATTGTCATGCTGGAACAGGTTTCAGCCTCTTAGTTCCAGTGAAGGGAAACTGTAATGCTGCAGCACACGAAGACGTTCTATACAACTGTGTGCTTCAGAATATGTGGCAACAGTTTGGGGAAGAACCACATATGGTGTGATGGTCAGTGCTGTTGATCCCATGATCCTCTCAGAAAAGTCTATTGTGGTGTAAATTATTACGATATTGGTCTTAAATCATGAGGTTACCCGGTTGGCATATCAGGGACTTCCTACCTTCACAGGCTTTCTCTCAGCTCTGTCACTCGGATCCTCTGCCTCAGCACAGGGGTAGAACCCTGGGAACGGTGTGAATGGATTGGGACGCGGCCGGCAGGAGCCTGAGACGCTGCTGATCAAACTGCTGACGCTGCGCAATGACGACACGATGTGTGGAGACAGAGATGAGTCCTGCAGCAGGTCTGAGATCAGATTCCTCACATCACTAATCACTGAGAGATCTGCTCCACACACTGAGCCCTGCAACACACACAGGCACAGGCGCACACACACAGGCGCGCACACACAGGCGCGCACACACAGGCGCGCACACACAGGCGCGCACACACAGGCGCACACACACAGGCGCACACACAGGCACACACACAGGCACACACACAGGCACACACACAGGCATTATAATACTGGGATAAATTAGAGATGACTTTATCTGACTGCATTTAAAGGTTGAAGATTAAAAAGAAAATCTTACTTTAGAATTGTTAGTAAATAAGAACACAACACATCTCAGAGAACTGTACTGTAACATAATTCATAACAATATAGAAATTATATGATCACATCACCCCAGCCCTACTTAAAGATATAAAAAGAATGGCATCATGTACTTGAAAATATTGGGCATTCGTTTTCGTAGCCTTAAATACCAAATATAATATAAAGCTATAATAATAATAAAAATAAGTAAATAAATAAATAAAATAAAAATAAATAAATTAATATAATAATAATAGTAAAAAATTAATATATAGATGTAAACTGAGCCTGTTTCAATGCAATAGTGAAAGAGTGGAAAAAGAAAACAAAAATAATATGAAAAATAAATAACAGGAGCGTTAACACTGCATGTTTCTTTTTTAAATGCTAGAGATTGAATAGTGTGAGTGGAGCTTCTGTCGCCCCCCAGTGGTGACGCTGAGTTACTGCAGATTATTTTTTACATTGTCTCAGTTCTCTCTCTTCACTTTCACACACACACACACACACACACACACACACACACACCTCACGCTTTCACACACACACACACCTCACGCTTTCACACACACACACACACACACACACACCTCACGCTTTCACACACACACACACACACACACACACCTCACGCTTTCTCACACACACACACACACACACACACACACACACACACACACTTAACGCTTTCTCACACACACACACACACACACCCCTCACGCTTTCTCACACACACACACACCCACCCCTCATGCTTTCACACACACACACCACTCACGCTTTCTCACACACACACACACACCTCACGCTTTCTCACACACACACACACACACACCACTCACGCTTTCTCACACTTTCTCACACACACACACACACACCACTCACGCTTTCTCACACACACACACACACACACACACACACCACTCACGCTTTCACACTCACACACACACACCACTCACACACACCACTCACACACCACTCACACACCACTCACACACCACTCACACACCTCACGCTTTCACACACACACACACACACACCTCACGCTTTCTCACACACACACACACTTAACGCTTTCTCACACACACACACACACACCCCTCACGCTTTCTCTCACACACACACACACACACACCACTCACACTTTCTCACACACACACACACACACACACACACACACACACACCCCTCACGCTTTCACACACACACACACCACTCACGCTTTCTCACACACACACACACACACACACACACCTCACGCTTTCTCTCACACACACACACACACACACACCTCACGCTTTCTCACACACACACACACCTCACGCTTTCTCACTCACACACACACACACACACACACCACTCATGATTTCTCACACACACACATACACATACACACACACACACCACTCACGCTTTCTCACACACACCACTCACACACACCACTCACGCTTTCTCACACACACACATCTCATGCTTTCTCACTCACACACACACACACACACCTCACGCTTTCACACACACACACACACCTCACGCTTTCTCACACACACACACACTTAACGCTTTCTCACACACACACACACCCCTCACGCTTTCTCTCACACACACACACACACACACCACTCACACTTTCTCACACACACACACACACACACACCCCTCACGCTTTCACACACACACACACACACACCACTCACGCTTTCTCACACACTCACACACACACACACCTCACGCTTTCTCTCACACACACACACACACACCTCACGCTTTCTCACACACACACACACCTCACGCTTTCTCACTCACACACACACACACACACACCTCACGCTTTCTCACACACACACACCACTCACGATTTCTCACACACACACATACACACACACACACCACTCACGCTTTCTCACACACACACACACACACACACACACACACCCCTCACTCTTTCTCACACATACACACATACACACACCTCACGCTTTCTCACACACACCTCACTTTCTCACACACACACACACACACACACACCACTCACGCTTTCTCACACACACACACACACACCACCTACGCTTTTACACATACACACACACACACCACCTACGCTTTTACACACACACACACAAACGCTTTCACACTTTTACACACACACCACTCATGCTTTCTCACACACACACACACACACACACACCACCTCCGCTTTTACACACACACACACACACACACACACCACTCACGCTTTCACACACACACACACACACACACACCGCTCACGCTTTCATTGCATTTGATAAAAAGGATAAACCAACATGAAGACCAGAGAAGACTATGGAGTGCTTTAAATGTAAAGAGCAGTAGTTTGTGTTTCACCCGAGACGACGCAGGCATTCAGCGTGACTGACAGAGAAAGCGTGAAATATGTGCAGATCACTCACTGTATACGAGGCAGCTGAGTGTTGAACATATTGCAGTTTATTAATGTTTTTATTAAGATATATCAATTAGGAGGGAATTACAGTAATCTAGACGTGAGGTAATAAAAGCATGAACCAGGGTTTTGGCATCTTTCAGAATGAGAAGGGGTTAAAGTTAAATTATGGTGCTGAAGAACAGTGCTGTTATTTAGTGACCTAATATGGGGTTCAAAGGAAAAGGTGGAGTCAAAAATAACACTGAGGCTCCGAACACTGCTTGAGGATTTAACAGCGATGTCAAAATGTCGATGGAGAATTCAGTGTTATTTACTTTAAGACTATCTGTTCCAATACTTTTGCTGAACTAAAAATTGAGTGGTCTGCCACCAATGGGTTTTACGCCTTTAGATGTAAATATCAGGAAATAAAAGCTGAAATTCTGATCTATTGTCTCATATTCATCTTTTGATCTCAAACCCAAATGTCTTTCGTGTATAACAAAAACAAAAGAACTGGCCTTGCTGTAACAATACTTTCAGAAGGGACTGTGTGTGTGTGTGTGTGTGTGTGCTTTTTTTTTCCCCCCAGAAGAGAAAGCAGGCAGTGTGAAGGATTAAAACTGACCTGATACTGAGGTTTGGACCATTGTTTCAGGTCCCAGTCCCACAGGATCATCTGCAGGAGACAAAAACAGAAGAGATGCTTAAGTACTCAACAGATATTTACATTTTGATGCGTGGATGTGTGTGTGCAAGATGTGAGACTGAGTGCCACACTTTTTCTTGAGTTAGGTGGATAAACGGAGCTCAGGGCCTCTTACTAAAAGGAAATCAGAAAAAAAGCAAACTGCTTTAACCACAATGAGACGTCACCAGCAGCACTCACAGATCTTATCTGACCTCAACAACGTCATCCGAGAGCACGAGAGCATTTCCACGTTATCTGGCTTTGCCAAACAGGGGTCCAGTCACACGCTGCTATCACCTCACTACACGCCATTGATAACATACTAAAGCAACGAGCAAAACATTAAACATTTATACAATATCACATGTGCAAGAGTGCTGTTACACTGAATATCAGCACGAATAAATAAGTAATTATGCTGCATTGAAGGTGAAGTTCCAACTTGTAATTCCCACCTACAACCATAAAAGCCACCAATTTATCAACTGGGGTAGTCTATTCAACTCAGTTCCTTCCCCATTTACGGAATGACGTCAAATCAACATGGCCGCTCGCACTGAACAGCTTAAAGTTCTTTTCTACTTTTAAATTAGTTTCTAGCAGTATTTTAATTCAGTTCATATACAAACACGGTACTTAGTTAATCTAATCTACTAATCTCTAATCGCTTGATCTACTAATCGTTATCACTAACGTTAGCCAGCTAGTTTGTTGCTAACGCTACTCACTATTGTCCTCTGGCTAGCTTGTTGCTCATGCTACTTGCTACTGTCCGCTGCATGAATGTTTGAAGTTCGCTACAGCAGAACAGAACCAGGAGCCTCTCAGGCCTGTAACTGTAAAAGTGTGGTTAAAGTAGCTTTACATGCTCTGACACAGCTAACAAAAGACATGCTTCTGTGGAGGCGTCCGTGTTTTTTTCCAGTTTGTGCAACGAACGTGCCGAGGTGGGAAATTACGTTATTAGAGCTTGAAAACTATCACTTACACGGCACGACAAATGCAGCATTAAGCTTGGGGATGTGCTGTTAAAATAATCAGTAACAGCAAAGTGAGTTACTGTTACCACCCTCAAGTTGATTATTTTCCTATAACAACATGCCCCAATGTGTTTTATTCCTCTTATTCCACAACAATTTGCCAACAATTAAATTTTGTTTATATATTAAATGACTCATCATACTTTTATCCATTTATAGTTATATTTATCATAATGGTGAAAGGAGTTAGTTCCTGTTGTCACTTACATTATAGCAGCTATAAAAAGTTGTTCCCTCACCAGACTCTCTTTATTCTCTCTCAAGTTTATAAGACTAAATAAATAAATAAATAAACGCAGCTTGTTACGCATGTTACTGAGAAACCGCAAATAAGCGTAAACTCCTCTGTCCTGAAGACGTCAGAAAACTTAAAGTTACAGCTTTACCTTTACAAAGCGCTGACACTGGAGACTCCTTCCATCAATGCTTATTTTTTGAAATAATTTTTTCTTTAATCGGTTAATGCCGGAACGTCTCCTGTACGAGTCTCTGTGAATGAGCTGTTACTATAGAAATGATAACGTATAAGAACAAGCGCATTAATTATAAACCTGCGCTACTGTCAGAGCTGCTGTCTTACTCCTCTGTGGTGTAAATATGTGTAAGATATAAAGCCTACATAATATACATGTATAATAAAAACACTTCAACAACCTAAAATGTTTTAAAGAAACACTCTCATGCCAGTAAGAAATAAAGAAATTTAAGATAAGACAAGAAAAAATTATTAATTATAAAATCCAATAAAAAAGACCATGAATAAATCCAACTATTGTTAAAACAATCGTATTTATGTACAGTTTTAATCATCACCACTAACAACACGTCTGTTCCAGTGCAGAATTAATATATTTATACAGATAAACATAAATCCGATAAAGAAAAAAAATTAATTGAAATCAATTAAGGAGGAGAAGGCACTTATCTCTATACAAAAATATATAAACACACACACACACAGTTCTGTGCAAAAGTCTTAGACACATGTAAAGAAATGCTGTAGAGCAAAAATAATTGAAATTAAATGTTTCTACATTAAATAAATCCTATAAAGAGCAGTAAACAGTAATAAATGAAACAAAGTCAGTATTTAATGTGACGATCCTTCACTTTAAATAAATAAAGCAGTATCTGAGGTGCAGTGTGTGCAGTTTTATAAGGAAATGAGCTGGAAGTGTTACTGAGCATCTTGCAGAAGCAGCCACAGTTCTTCTGGAGACTTTGACTGTCGACTCGCTTCTTATTTCTGCAGCGAAACCCAGCAGCCTTCATTATGTTTTTATCTGAAAAGTGTCTCTTATGGAATCTGCTGCTTTCTTTACTGACATACAAACATTTTTCTGTAACGTTTCATTTTGTGCTGGAAAACTAATGTTTGGAATCTAAAATGTTTTTGTACTGAATCAATAATGTAGAAGTCAGAAAATAAACATCTATAACAAAGTTTGTACTAAAAAAAAGGGGGGGGGGGACCAAGACTTTTGCACAGTGTATATATATATATATATATATATATATATATATATATATATATATATATATATATATATAAATGTGCTGTGGTCTGTGGCACCAAGACGTCACCAGCAGATCCTTTAAGTCCTGTAAGTTGTGAGGTGGAGCCTCCATGGATCGGACTTGTTTGTCCCACAGATGCTCGATTGGATTGAGATCTGGGGAATTTGGAGGTGAAGTCAACACCTTGAACTCTTTGTCATGTTCCTCGAACCGTTCCTGAACAGTTTCTGCAGTGTGGCAGGGAGCATCATCCTGCTGAAAGAGTTCACTGCCATTAGGGAACACCGTTGCCATGAAGGAGTGTAACCTGGTCTGCAGGAATGTGTAGGTAGGTGGTATGTGTCAAAGTAACATCCACATGAAGGCCAGGACCCGAGGTTTCCCAGCAGAACATTGCCCAGACCATCACACTGCCTCCACCAGCTTGCCTTCTTCCCATAGTGCATCCTGGTGCCATCTCTTCCCCAGGTAAGTGACACACACGCAGCTAGCCTTCTACATGATGTAAAAGAAAACGTGATTCATCAGACCAGGCCACCTTCTTCCATTGCTCCATGGTCCAGTCCTTCACTTCCCACGGGCATGAGTGAGTCTTGGGCGCCCATGACCCATAAGACATGGGACGTGCTGGACGAACAAGTCCGATCCATGGAAGCCCCACCTCACAACTTAAAGGATTTAAAGGATCTGCTGCAAACGTCTTGGTGCAGATACCAGAGCACACCTTCAGAGGTCTTGTGGAGTCCATGTCTCGATGGGTCAGAAGTGTTTTGGTGGCACAAGGAGAACCTACACAATATTAGACAGGTGGTTTTAATATTACGGCTGATCGGTGCGTACACACACACACACACACACACACACACACACACACACACACACACACACACACACATACACACACATACACACACATACACACACATGCAGCTGTTGGTGATTTTAGATGGGAGGCTAAAATCAAATATCTATCAATTGCTGAACAATTAAACCATTAGGCTTGTGCAGTACATTATATCCTGAGGTCTCAGTGACGATAATATCCCTGACACATGATATTCCTGAATCGAAACAGCAAAAGCCAGAGTAAATGTCACACTAACGTCATGCTAACATCATGCTACCTCCACGCTAATCTGCATCGCTCAGTTCATCAGCAGCACCTACACACATTGACTAAGGCAAATAGACCTCACCATGGTGACCTGACAGAGTCTGGAGAACAACACTGCACAACACCATGGCAACCGGGATGGAGGGAGAAGCATGGAGGAGAGAAGAGGAGAAAGTAGGAGAAGAAAAATGGACAGATGGATGACGCTCCAAGTCCATTAACTCATTTATCATTTCTCACTTACATCAAAATATGAGAAAGACTCACAAAAATAGCATTGGATATTCTTTCCCTCTCTCACACACACACACACTTTACTGAGCCCATAAGCCAAACGATGGACATGAGAGGATTTCCAGGAGAGACGCCATTCCGTGGGTTTAATGTGGAACAACAATAAATCTTGAAGGTGTTCGTGAAGATGGTGTTAACTCACGAGTGCTACATTTATCTTTAAATGAGTCCAAGCGATAGATTCATTAAGGGGAAAATGTATATACAATAATAATATAATAATAATTTGTGTGTGTGTGTGTGTGTGTGTGTGTGTGTGTGAGACCAATGAGTTCTGAAATAAAACAGTTACAAATTTCAGACAAACAGAAACAGTCTGAAGAAGTTTGGAAGAGTATTAGCACACAACCACAAACACACAGTCACGCACACACACACACACACACAGTCGCGCGCACACACACAGTCGCACACGCACACACACACAGTCGCACACGCACACACACACAGTCCCACACACGCGCACACAGTCGCACACACGCACACAGTCGCACACACACAGTCGCACACACACAGTCGCACACACACACAGTCGCACACACACACGCGCACACACACGCCTGCTGTAAAGGTGAAATGAGGTTCTCTGATAAACAGAGAAGCAAACAGCTCCAGTGATGATTACTGACACAGTGAGAGACTGAACATGTTGCAGCGGATTATCGCTAATCAGAGGAATAATTTAACTGTTGTGTTTGTGTTCACGGCTGCTGCGTCTCTAACAACAAAATCATGTAAAATATAAATGTGTACGCGTGTGTGTGGTTCTAGATCAGGAGTTTGTCCAAAACAATATGTTCCGAAGCAGAAACACAAAAACATTTTTATATGTTAGGGGATTTTCTGCTGTGTGTGTGTGTGTGTGTAAAAAGTGACTGTATATAATGCATGAAAATCATGTGACTAGTGCTGACACACTATTTCTCTGGTTTATATTTAATTTCATTCTGGAGTCATTTTTAATTATTTAAAAATATAATTTTAATTATTATTTAATTTTCTATTCCAATCCTGCAGAAAAACTTCATTAAACTGAAATAAAATTACATTTAATATCGTTTCACACTCAGCACACAATTTATAAAGCATCTAAATACAATATGGTTAAAAGCAGGAACCTCTTTAATGAGGTGTGGGATACTGTCAGAGCGCTGCTATCTGTGCATCATGCAAAAATATGCAAAATCAGAAGCTCAGATGATATTTACTTTTTTATTCAAGACCTGAAACAGCCTAGCGTTCAGTATCTACAACAAATAAATGAACAAATGAATGTTTGTAATTATAAGTGCACTTGCAACTGTGAGCTTGATTAATTTGGAATAAAACTTTTTTTCATCTGTAGCATTAAAGCGAGCTCGAGGCAGGGTGTGTGCAATGCTGACATAATGCATGACTGTGTGTGTGTGTGTGTGTGTGTGTGTGTGTGTGTGTGTGTTTTCCGTGGGTGTCGGCTGTCTGACGTCAGTGCAGTCTAACACTCCTCTCAGTGTGCAGCTGCTGCGAGTGTGGGAAAGTCCGGCCGCTAACACTCGACTCGTGTGTTAGACACACATCACATTTCAGTCTTTAAATCTAACAGAATCACTTTTACACGTTTCTTATCCTGCAGAAATTCTACAAAAGTATAAAGTCATTTTCAAGTTGAAAAAGAACAATGTGACAATTGTGTTATTTCATCAGCATAATAAATATCTATAGTAAATATTAATAATTAATATATTATGCATATAATAATATGCATAATTGTAACTATATATAAAAGTTCCATTACATGCTTAATATATATATATATACATTTTTATATTATTAAATTATTAAATAATAAAATCATTAAGGAATTAAATAAGAAATATGGTCTATGAAAGGTCCAATTTCATATTATATTATTTTAAAAATTCATGTTAAAATTATGTACAAGACTATGAAGTGCCTATGAACTGTCAGAAAAAGGGAATGAAATGCAGCTTTTTTTTTTCTTTCAGGGCCACATTTTCTCCACCGAACGCCAACCAGCTGAACCCAGGACTGTTCACCCCCCGACCGAGCGAGTGTGCGTCCCTGATATTTAGTCAAAGTGTGTGTAGCCTCGTTCACACCTCGCATTATCATGCGTGACAGTAAGTCGTAGCACGCACGTGACGGTGAGTCGTAGCGCGCACGTGACGGTGAGTCGTAGCGCGCACGTGACGGTGAGTCGTAGCGCGCACGTGACGGTGAGTCTAACTGTGTACATAATATTTAAAAATTTTTGATAGACCTATTACACTGCCTCAGCTTTTATGATTTTAGTCAAGTGTTCATGAGTGTGTGTGTACATAAATGTGTGTACTTAAGTGTGTATACTTAAAAGTGTGTGTATCTAAGTGTGTGCGTGTGTGTGTGTGAGAGACAGAGAGAATGCAGTATTCGTGTTCATGTAGTTTTCACATGTACAAAAAGGCAGAGTTTTTTTTTTTCTTTTCTTTTTTCAGGGACTAAGATCGCACCAGACTGTTGAACTCTCTGAACACCAACTTCAACTCATAAAACACTTTTTCAGTCATAGAAAAAGGCAGATTTTTCTTCTTTGTCTCAGTATTTCTGGGGAAACTAGTTAACAGTTGCGATGTGTATCTGCAATATGCGGATATTATATGCGGAGCGCTGCTCACAGAACTTAAAGAAAGAGTGAGTTCATATAATAGTAACGGGAGATCTAGTTTTAGTTCGGACTGCTCCAAAATAAAACCATATTTCTACAAAAAAACAAAAGAAATCCGCTGCCTCGTATCACTCAAACAGACCGCGCTGCGCACAGAGCTGCACATCTATAGCTTTCCAAAAATTATATAATTATTTGTACAAGATTTACACAATTTTTAAATTCAATGTGCATATTTTTCGTCATTTTAAATGATTCGTCTTCATCATTATTAAAACAAAATGTTCTCAGAAAATCATACGGCCATTATAAAGAAAAAAACTGCGTCCCAGTTTTATAATAGATTCTGAAAGCATGTTCAGGGAACTTTTCTGATCTTTCTGTAACATAATAAACCCAGAAACTAAACTAGATCCTTAAACTGCTGTCAGCTGGAGCCTAAATAAGTTTCTTGAAAAGAAAAAAAATAAATAAATAAAAAAACTTTGTGTGTACAGCACACCTGCTTCTGGTTTGAATTTTAATATGAAAATATCTATAAATATTTTGAGTAATAAACAGATATAGATACAAATACAGATAATGGCTTTGTGTTACACCTCTAGTGTGTACATGAGCGTGTGTGTACATGTGTGTGTATGCGAGTGTGTGTAATGATCACATACAGCACTGTCCCTCAGTGGGAGCAGCTTTAGTGACTCTGATTTATAAGTGGCATTCCCCCGATCACCTGCCTCGAGCGCAAACACACAGTGATGACGCAGGTACAGCTAACTCCCCTCTCTCTCCCTCTCTCTCTCGCTCTCTCTCGCTCTCTCTCGCTCTCTCTCGCTCTCTCTCGCTCTCCCTCTCTCCCTCTCTCTCTCTCCCTCTCGCTCCCTCTCGCTCTCCCGCTCTCTCTCGCTCTCGCTCCCTCTCGCTCTCTCTGTGTGTGTGTGTCTTTCTTTCTCTCCCCCTTGCTGACCCTAGGCCTCTATGAGCGTAGCTCTTTGGCTTGGGGGCAGTGTGTGTGTGTGTGTGTGTGTGTGTGTGTGTGTGTGTGTAATCTGAGCTGTTGAAGCTGTAAATCCGAGCTGAAGTGTGTTGTGCTGTCGCTCGGACACGGATGCCAGGCTTAACCCGCCTACCCCCCAGGCCCCTCCCCATTATGTGTTTCAGCAAAAACAGACTGCTGATAAATAAAATCCCATCATGGACATGAAAAAATAGAACAAAAATGACTTCAAACCTGCTACTGAGAAACTACAAGCTTGTCTTAAACAAACAAGACTGCATTTTCTGTGGAAAACATTACAGTGAAGAAAAAAAAAAAAAGCAACATCTTAAAATGTAAAGCATTAAAAGCATAATCTTTGTGAAAAGGGAAAAAAGCACCAGAAAACAGCTTAAAGTGCCACTTGACCAGTGCAGGGCTGCAAAGTTCCTTCATCTCCCTGACAAAATCTCCGCTAAGCCGTCGGTCTCCGAGTCCGGGGCTTTGGCTTCACTCCACGCCGACTAATGACAAACACGTGTTTGCAAGAACAACAAAAACGCCCGGAGCCGAGGGAAGGTCAGCGCTATTACGTCAATGATGAACTTTTTCCCACAATGGCACGGTTCAGACTGCAGCGGTCGTTGGCTACACGTCGCGTGAGTCGACTATGAAAGCGACCTGAACTGAGCACGCCTCCAGACTCTTAGTCCCAAACTCCTCATGTGGAAAATTCTCAACTTGAGCTGGTTTATTAATCAAGCAATGCTTTTTTCTCTCTCCAAAAAAGACTGATAACATTCAGGTGCTGTGAATTTTGTGTTTTTATTCATTTTGTGTGTGTGTGTTTTTTTGTTTTAATTCATTTTGCAACAGAAGTGTTAATTTGGATTTTTCGATGCGAGCTGATGAGAGAGTTCAGAGCGCTCTGCACGAGTGTGTGACATACCAAGCTTCTGTCCTAAATGGACTCCGGCAGAGCGACGTGAAAACTCTGCTCGCCTCTCCGTGTCTCTCTCTCCCTCTCTCCCTCCTTCCTGTTTACTCGAGGTCTTTCCTGTCTGCTTTTTACAGTTTACTTTGCACATTTCACTCTACCAATAATACTAATGTGGATTTTATGATTGTTTTGATCACTTAAAAACCTGTCTCAATAAAGACAGTAAAATTAAATAAAAAAAGTCGCCATGTCGACTAAACAGATTAAAAGCTTTCAAGGACATTAAAAAGTACATAAGCTCTTTTATTTTAAATCATTATTAGTTATAAATAAATTCTTAGTTCTTAGAATTTAAAAATTTAGTTGCACGTAGGCGGAGTTTGTGCTGAATTTTTATCAGAGCTCAACAAAAAATTCTGGAATAATGAAAAAGCAGGACACAACCTTCAAAAAACAAGGAGATAAAAATCCCAGTTTCACTAATACCATTCACACCATAACCATATCATGACTAGTAAATTCATTTTTTCCAAATAGCACAACATTTTATTTTTATATTTTATTATAATTTAATTTTTACTTTAAGGCTATACTGAATAAAGAAACCAAAGTTTCTTGCTACAATACAAAAATAACTTGATTTACAGAAGAAATATATTCATATTTTATACTGGCGTGTTTATTGTAGCAGTGTTTAGTACAGCAGTGTTTATTATAATCGTCTTTATAAAAGCCACGTTTATTTTAGCAGTTTATTATAGCAATGGTATAGCAATCTGGGTGCGAGTGTGAATCTGGGTGCAAGTGTGAAAGCACGGTATGGAAAAATGGCTGCTAACTGCATTTATGCTCCTACAAGAGTTAAAATAGTTTTTAAATATTCTGGTCTTTATTCATTTCAACCACAATAAAACCCAGTGTCCACTGAGCAAACACAAAACCAATATAAAATAAGTCACACACAAGTACGTACACACACACACACATCTTAATCTGTCCTCATTCTCAACACACATGCGTACACACATGCGTACGCACACGCACGCACGCACGCACGCACGCACGCACGCACACACGCACGCACACACGCACGCACACACGCACGCACGCACGCACACACGCACGCACACACGCACGCACACACTAATCTGTCCACATTTTCAACACACACACGCTCGTGTGTAAACACACTAGGGCTGTGCGATATGGCCAAAAAAAAAAAATCTAGATTTTTTCAACTTTATGAACGATTCTCAATTACGATTTCGGTTTTCTGTTCTTACATACTGCAGTTGAAAAATTATGCAATTTATTTATTTAAAGCTTTTATGTATTAGAATGGACTTTGGAAAAACAGTAACAGCACCATCTATTCCAAACAGTGCAAACAATGGCTCTTTTAAAGAAAGCATGCTTTAAACATTGTTTGCACTATTTGCTATAGATGGCACCTTTACTTTTTTTGTTAGTGAACTCAGTAAACCCTTCTTTCTCTACAGAGTAAATGGGGACCGTGTCTTTCACGACATGAAATGCCACTACAACTGAGAAATCAACTTGGGGTATTCTTCTCAAATCCGAGTTCCTTGCCCATTTACGGAGTGACGTCAAATCAACATGGCTGCTCACAGCATCAGAAAGCTTCTTACCTTTAAACGAGTTACACTATATACAAGTATTAGCTTTAGACTAATCAACATACAGGTGTATTTGTTTGCTAAATCTAAAACACTGACTATACAGTTCATAGTTTGAGAAAGAAAATATACATCACTCATCCGAGTTAGCTGCCTAGCTGGTTGCTAACAAAATACGAACTTGGGGGCGTCACTTTTCCGCTTCGTCTGTCAAGTATGCCGAGGTAAAAAATGACGTAATTCCGCCTGGCGAATTACCGTTTAGGTGAAGGTGTGTAGGTGCACTGAAGGTGTGTAGGTGCACTGAAGGTGTGTAGGTGCACTGAAGGTGTGTAGGTGCACTGAAGGTGTGTAGGTGCACTGAAGGTGTGTAGGCATCCTACTGTTATTCTACCTCTTCTTCTTCTTCTGGCCTGGGTGTCTGTGGAAGTGCATAGAACCGTCTGGTAAGTTAAAATAAACTTAAAATAAATAATTTGGCACACTGATTGTGGAGGGTCTAAGAAACATTCTGACCAAATTTTGGCCAAGTGCTGCCAAAGCTTTAGCGCCACCATCAGGTCAAATTTGGCCCTAATTTGGAAGTATGTTTTTGGTCATAACTTTTGAACCATGTGTCCAAAATTTAAAAGCCAGGCATCCCTAGGTTTAGACGAGTTCAACGTACCCTCGATACACATGAAACTTGATATGTATCTTCAGGACCATGCCCTGAATGTACCCAAGAAGTTTCAAGACTGCACCACCTTGTGGTCAAGAACTGTAAAAACTTTTATCTTTTCCCTCATATCATTTGAAGAGTTTGTGCTCTTGACAGGCTCACCGAGTCTGGGTGCTTGGCCCCCGAAAATGCTGTTCATCTAATAACAATAAACAATAAACTTGTTCATCTGACTTTTCAAACCTGTACCAATTCCATATCTCTGAAGTGGTATTTGAATCTCAGGCCTCGGTGAAGTGCTGCCTGCGTATCTTGGCTTTTTTATATATTTTTTTTTTAAATCTAAGTGTTTGGGAGAAGCGCAGGCTGTAGGAGGCACTCAGTGTTTTTCCTTCATATTGGATTAAACTTTTAAATAGCATTTATAGATATTTTAATTAAAAATTTAACCATGCAAATAGTATATTAGAACATTTTGTAAATCATGTTAAAACATTAATTCAAATTAATCGTGAAAATCGCCTAGCACCTTAATCTGTCCTCATTCTCAACACACACATGCACACAGACACGTGTATACACACACACACACACAGACACAGACACAGACACAGACACACACACACACACAGACACACACACAGACACAGACACAGACACACAGACACACACACAGACACACACACAGACACACACACAGACACACACACAGACACACACACAGACACACACACAGACACACACACAGACACACACACACAGACACTGCACTGAACTCGTGTGAGAGAGGAAGAGAAACAACAGGAACTCGACCTGATTTGGGCACAGCGGCTCCATCAGCTCAGAGCTGAAACGCCTTGTAAGGGAACAATCTGGCTTTATCAACCGAGATCAACACACACACACACACACACACACACACACACACACACACACACACACACACAAGTGAACTGGGCTGCTGACGGGAAAATCATTTACTAAGTGAGCGTCCCAGCCTCTGAGGCTCCATGTTTTCATTTGGAATTTTTTCATACGGAATTTTCAGAGCTGATTTTTATCCATGTTTTACACTTTACATGTGATGAAGACTGTGAGAAAGAACTGTCTGAGCGCTGCTTTCACAATAACTCACAATTCACCTGCTGTAGTATTTATTTACTTGTTTCTGTATTTGATACATACACACACATACACATACATATATATATATATAGGTAGATAGATAGATATAGACATATATGTATATCATTATCAAACTTTTACTAAACTTTTTTTTTTTACTGTTTATACTTTTCCTGTGTAATTTTAATTGTAATGACTATAATGACTTAATTTATAATAAATTAAAAATAATAAATTTATTAAACTTTATATAAATAATAAAATAGTCCTGTGCTGGGGAGAGAGAGAGTGAGAGAGAGAGAGAGAGAGAACACACTGAGAATGATCAGGACAGAAAAAGACACTCAGATTTGTGATGAAGATTTTACAAATCGCTGCTGTTTCTGTTCATTCGTAAATTAAAATCATCAGCAGTGAAAATTACTCATCAATAATTCTGAAAAATAAAAATGATATTGATATTTTGGTGTGTGCTTCTGCTTCCATAATGTTTGACTGCTGCTCTGTAATATTATACGACATGCTCTCAATGCTAAAGATTTATTTTTATGACATTTTTCACATTCCTCAGAAAAATGCCATCATGCCAACAGCACAATAAAAAACATAAAAAATGCATACAAAGGAGAATCATAATATTTACTAAAATTAATTTTAAATTAAAGTTTAATTAAATTTGTGAACTAATCAAGTTGTTAAACTAAAAATAATTAATGCCATTAAAAAGTTTTACTTCCTTAAAGAATGAATTACTGAAAATAATTAGTATTCAAATTTAGGTGAATATTAATGAGTTTATAATTTTATACAGCTGAAGAAAAGTTTTATTCATTCATTCACCTGCAGTTTTCTTATTGTGCATATTTAGTTTTTTATATTTAATTTCAGCAGCAGAATCTTAATCATTAAAAAAACACATGATGAATGAAGGAAAAAAATACTGCAGTTTTAAAACTTCCTGTTGAAAGTAAACAATCGCTACACTATTATCATTAGACTTTATCATGTAATATATATTCGTTATGTTCATTATATAATTAGGAAAGAATATAACAAACTGCACAATAACTCAGATTACTGTGATCTTTTTTTAAGATGTTTCTAAAAACGATGTATTCAGTCCTCACTGCTTTTCAGAACATCACTGTAGAAAACCTCAGTTCTGATGATCTTCAGAATCTTCTTTTCAGATTTTCAGAATTTGTATAAAGCGCAGGTACTACATCAGATAAATTTCAAACTCCAAACACATCAAAAACACAACTAAAAGGTTTGGTACTTTAGGTGCCTTCTGTAGCGATACCAAATGTGTGGCTGCTTCTGTACTCACTTTAAATCATTCCTATAAAAATAATAAAATCACTGAAATACACTTTAAAACGGTTATTAATGTAAATGTAACTAAACATGCATTTTTTCAGTCTTAGATATGACTTGGATCAGTTCCTTGAGGAAACAGGATTAAGAGTTCTGCTGGAATAAACTATTGTTTATAAACTGATTCCTTGCGCTTGTGATGCTCAGATTATCGTCCTCTTATTATCAGGCCAATGCTGAGCTGCAAACATGACGAGTATAACACACGGGAGAAGAGGAACCAATTAGTGGAACTGTGGTTCCCTTGGTGAGTACCTTTGGTTCACATGCGTCATGGAGACTAAAGACTTCAATAGCTGTTTGGGTGAAAGAATTCAGTCCTTTAAACAGTGATTAAAGTCCCTGAGGTTCATCAGGTCTCACGCTCGACATTCACACTATAACTGCGACTTCATTTCACCCGTTCTTCATTTATGCTAATTAGTTATGACACGTGATAATCAAAATGATTGGTTCCACTAAATACCACAGACCAATCAAAACAAGTTGCTCAACTGAAAGTCTTTAAAGCGTTAATTCCTTAAAAATTAATTATTTTAAAATAATTTGTACTCAAATGTATGTGAATATTAAAGAGTTTATAATCTTACACAGCATGATGCAGGACTTTACTTTTAATTAGGCTCAGATTTTCTAACAACGGACTTTTCAGCCATGTTTTCACATATAAAAGCCAGAAGCTTCAGAGTTTTCACAATCTGCAGCATAAATGTGCCTTTATTTGGAGATTTTTGTCCCGGGCATGATGTGTGACTAACCAGTCATGTGGCCTGGTA
The DNA here is from genome assembly GCF_027358585.1 of Pangasianodon hypophthalmus. Lineage (NCBI taxonomy): Eukaryota > Metazoa > Chordata > Actinopteri > Siluriformes > Pangasiidae > Pangasianodon > Pangasianodon hypophthalmus. Next base: position 90,477 of record NC_069720.1, read on the forward strand.
GTTAATGTTTAATATCAACAATTTTAAAGCAAAAGAGACAGAAATGAGCTCACGTAACTTTCACACCAGACAAACGCAGTTGCATCAGAAAAACTTGGTGTGATTTTAGTATGAATATCGTGGAAGTCGTGTTTGATGTTCACTGATTGTTTCTAGTTTTCCTGATTTTAAGTCGTTTTCAGGAGAAAGTTAAACAGCATCATATTCCGTCTTTCTGTTCCTGTTCACTTTAAATTTATTCACCTTTCATCAGGAATCTACACACAATAATCCATAATGGCAAAGCAAAAATATGTTTTTAGAACTTTCTGCAAAATCTATGTACATTATATATTATACATTACACACTCGCTGTCCACTTTATTAGGAACACCTTTACACCTCCACATTCATGCAGTTATCTAATCAGCCAATCATGTGGCAGCACAATTCATAAAATCACGCAGATGCAGGTCAAGAGCTTCAGAAAATGTTCACATCAAACATCAGAATGAAGAAACAGTCTGATCTCTGTGTGGTTGTTGGTGTCACATGGGCTGGTTTGCATATTTCAGAAACTGCTCTCCTGGGATTTTCACATGCAACAGTCTCTACAGTTAACACAGAATGATGCGAAAAACAAAAAACATCCTGTGAGAGGAGAATGACCAGACTGGTCTGAGCTGACAGGAAGTCTACAGTAACTCAAATAATCACTCTTTACACCCATGGTGAGCAGAAAAGCATCTCAGAATGCACAACACATCAAGGTTTGAGGTGGATGAGCTAAAACAGCAGAAGACCACATCAGGTTCCTCTCCTGTCAGCCAAGAACAGGAATCTGAGGCTCTCATGGGCACAGACTCACCCACACTGGGCAGCTGAAGACTGGAGAAAGACCAGATGATTTTTTTTCCCTCATCTTCAGCTGTCCAGTTATTTGAGTTACTATATCCTTCCAGCTCGAACCAATCTGGCCATCTGGCTGATCTCTCTTATCAACATGGCGTTTCCACCCACAGAACTGCTGCTCACTCAGTGTTTTTAGTTTTTTGCACCATTCTGTTTAAACTCTGCATGAATGTGTATGTGTTCCTAATAAAGTGGACAGTGAGTGTACATTACAGTTTAATGGACTCATTTTAGATTTCGTCTTTTGAGAGTTCAGTATTGTGAGAGTTCAGGAGGCTTCTTTAAAAGTTAGATTATTATGATTTATGATTTTTATGTATACTGATTTTTGTAATCACTGAAATGATCATCCATTTTACTTTCCACCATAAAAAATTAGATCAGATAATAAACAAGAATATCAGAATCATCAGTTCCTTAAAATTAGGAATTAGTACTATTGTTGACAAAAGGTTCCATCACGGTTTCGTCCTACTGAAAAACTCAGCATGTTTTCAACATTTTAACTGCTGAGGACTTAAAGAACTGCAGAGATGCACTGAATCACAGAATCTGGAAGAGTTCAGTCAGGACAAGAACTCAGCCTTTCTCAGTCTATCAGAAACCAGAGACTAAGTTCAGTTCCTCAGTCAGATTTGTCTGCATGTTAAAGACAGGAGCAAACTCTTTGGTCAAAGGCATTGAAACCACCTAATAACATTCAGAGTTTATAAATAAACAACAATCGGTGAAAAATAATTACACAATTAATTACACTTCATATTATCTATCTGACCACAAAAAGCTTCATCATGAAATTTACAAAACGCAAACTGCACAATCCTGCATTAGATTAAAACTTCTCTTGTCTTATAGCCTAACTGCCTGATGGTGGTCTATTACAAATTTAATACACAACAGAAAAGGCATAATAGCACAAAGTGTGAGAAATAATACAGCATTTCGGACCAGTAAGACGCTAACAGGATTTTGGCATCATGAATTCAACATCTGTTCTCAAAAACGTCTCATTTGACCACATTTTCTCCATTTCCTCTTATTACAACATTACACCTGACTACTGAAGCACGTTATTTAACAGCAACTGCAAATCTGGTTAAGATCCTCGCAGTGAAGTGAAGAGAGAGAAAGAT